>NC_044389.1:106094608-106394608 GCF_006542625.1 Nomascus leucogenys
TACTACCATTTCCTACTTAGCGATTTATGTAATAAGCTATGCCCCAAACCTACCAGGTTTAACTCTTGGAATTTGGTGTGAACTGAATTGTATTCCCCTCAAATTCGTTTATTGAAACACTAATGTGCTGACATTAGAAGGCAAGGCATTTGGGAGGTAATTAGGTCATGAAGGTAGAATCCTCATGATGGGATTAATGCCCTTATTAGAACAGACTCAAGAGAAATTTTACTCTTTGCCATGAGAAGACACATAAAAAAAAAAAAAAAAAAAAAGATGAAGTCTGCAAGCCAGGAAGCAAGCTCCCACCAAGAACTGAGTCAGCCAGCACCTTGTTCTTGAATTTCCCAGCCTCCAGAACTGCGAGAAATAAATATTAGTAGTTCATGTCACCCAGACGGTGATATTGTTGGATATTTTGTGACAGCAGCCCATACAAACCAAGGCTATCTTCAAGCAAACAATTCAGAAGTTCACAATTTTTTTTCTGTCAAATATGTGGTGTTCGCAAATTGAAAGCATCTTGGATTTCAGGTTAGTATCCCTAGTACATATTTTAAAACTTATTTAGAGATTCAATTGACTTATTTTATTTGAGTCTATGTCCACCTTTCTCCTGATGCAGCGAATGCCACTGCCACAGGTCTCAAAATCCTCTAGTTCACAGAAAAATTACAGAAAATGCAAAATTCCAGCCTAGGAATTAAACACTCTCATGTGTAAATTTGTGTAATGTAAAAGTTTAATAGCAGAGAAAGTGAAATTGCTATACCTATCAATCAAGCAGGAGCTTCTCCTTAAAATCTTTCAACATGAATCACATGGCTTAGCAGGGGTAAAATATTTTAGGAGCCTTCTCCTATAGGATCTCACTCAGTCTTACTCCCTTGTAGAATAGGCAATATCTTCACCATGCAAACAATGAAACCAATACTCAGAGAAGGCAGATAATTCTCCACGAAGTCAGAAAACTAATAAATGAACAGTAAGTAACAACACAATCAAATATCCTCATCATATAGATCACTCATTTTAGAATTTTGAAATTTAATCATGCACTGTGTAACAGTGCAGTGGAATGCTTTCTTTTTGTTTTTTTTTTCTTGATTCTCAATATAAGAAGCTCATAAATTTGTCTTTTTAATGGTTGGGATCATATCTAATAAGTTTAATGGTTGGGATAATATCTAATGAATTGGCTGTACTCATGTGGAAGCTCTGTAGACTCAGTAATCATTGATCTATTTTCCTCCGCTGTATTAACTGCTGCCCAGAGGGTGCTCATGGCATTATCCACATGCATCCCTGTGCATCTAAATTCCTGATGGAATGTGTATTCTAAGGCAAAATTCATAATGGTAATGTTGAAGAAATAAAAAGTAGCATGTAAAAACTCAGTGTAATTATTTAAAAAATTTTATTAGTTCAGGTCAAAAATTTCAGGAATAAAGTCATATTAAAACTTTGCATGGAAAAATTAACTTTAATTTGTACTAAGCCTTAGAGTTAAGTTTCAATAATTTCTATAAGGAAGAGCAGAAAGAACCAAGGTAAAAGTATCGTTTATGTGCTAGCAGGTGCCCTTATAATGAAGTGGAATATAAATTTAGGCTCCCGTTTTACTTTCTCCTCAGTAAAGTAAAATCCAATTTCCAAAAAACAGCTTGATTATTTTGTATGTACTGTTTAGAAAAAAGTTTAATGTAATCTGGGGGCCCTGGAGGGCGCCGGTGGTGGCTCACTCCCTGTAATCCCAGCCACTTTGGGAGGCCAAGGCCGGGCGGGATCACGAGAGGTCACGAGAGATCCGAGACCATCCTGGCTAACACAGGTGAAAACCTCATCTCTTACTAAAAATACAAAAAATTAGGCCGGGGCGTTGCTGGCCGGGGTGCCCTGTAAGTCCCCAGCTACTCCGGAGGCTGAGGCAGGAGAATGGCGTGAACCCAGGAGGCGGAGCTTGCAGTGAGTAGTGATCGCGCCACTGCACTCCAGCCTGGGAGACAGACCGAGACTCCGTCTCAGAAAAAAGTAAGAAAGAAAGAAAGAAAAGTTTATGTATCTGAATTCCCAACAAACAACTAGCAAAAATATTACTTGAAATATTTAAAGTCAGACATCCTTAGCTTATTTTGGGTTCTAGATGAAATAATTTCATCTTGTACATAAATGAAAGGAAATGGAATATATATCTCCTTTGGTCTGATTTTTAAAAATACTAAATATGTAAATATAGAGGAAAGTGTTAAATACTAAGTACTAGCTCACACTTAAGCACACATGATCCAAATTTAACAAATGGAAGCATTTCATCTCATTTGTCAGTTTTTTTCTTTAAGAAGTCGAACAGCTAAAGACCCAATTTAAGGATCTCTGTCTATACTATTTCATACCTCCAAGATGTAACCATGACACTGAAGTTGATGTTTATCTTTTCTACATGTTTATACTTTTGTTTTATATGTGTAAATACATAACATACAGTATTTCAGTTTGTTTTAAAAATTAAAGTAAGCCATACGATGAATGTTTTTATAACTTACTTTTTATTCAACATACCATTTTAAATATGTATACATGTTTGTTAATATATACAAGACTCATTAATTTTAACTGCTTTATTACAATATAGCCAGGCATGGTAGCTCGTGCCTGTAATTCCAGTGATTTGGGAGACCAAGTTAGAAGGATTGCTTGAGCCCAGGAGTTCAAGACCAGTCTGGGCCACATAGGGAGATCTTCGTCTTTACACATAATAATAATAAAACAAAATTAGCTGGGTGTGATGGCAAGCACCTGTAGTCCTAGCTAATTGGGAGGCTGAGGCGGGAGGATCACTTGAGCCCAGAAGTTTGAGGTCACAGTGATTCCGTCTTTACAAAAAATAATAAAAAAAAATTAGCTGGGTTCGATGGCAAGCGCCTGTAGTCCTATCTAATTGGGAGGCTGAGGTGGTAGGATCACTTGAGCCCAGAAGTTTCAGGTTACAGTGAACTATGATTGTGCCACAGCACTCTAGCCTGGGTGACGTAGCAAGATTGTGTTTCTAAAACAATTTTTTAAAGAACAAAGAATACACCCCAATTAATTCATTTATTCCTTCTCTATTAATATAGTTTGATGTTTTCTGCAGTTTTTCTTGCTTACAAACAATAATGCTTCGAACATAATAGCACATTTCTCATTATATGGATGTAAAAATTGTTCTTCAGGATATAGACCTGACATACTTATCATTTTTTTGTTAAGAGAATATTTAAAATCTACTCTCAGCAATTTTAGAGTATACAGTAAATTAACATTAGCCATTGGCATCATGTACAATAAATGTCCAGGACGTATTCCTCCTATCTAATGAAACTTTGCATCTTTTGACAAACACCTCAATCACCCCGTCCCTGGCAACCACCATTCTACTTCTATTAGTTCAACTATTGTAGACTTCACATCTAAGTGAGGTCACGCAGTATTTGTCTTTCTGTGCTAGCTTATTTCATTTATCATAATGGTTCTCCAGGTTCACTCATGTTGTTGCAAATGATGGGATTTCTTTCTTGGTTAAGGCTTTCTTTCCTTAATTTTTATTCTCAGACAGTAAGCTTAAACATTTATATGAGTTAGAAATAATTCCCTAATTCCCTCCTTTCTGTAAAAATTTGTGTAAGATTGGTATTATGCGTTCCATAAATGTTTAACAGAATTCAACAGTGAAACCATCTGGACCTCAACATTTGTTTTCTTTCACTTTTTGCGAGCACCATTTTTTTAAATAAAAAATCAATTTCTTTAATGGTCATATATAAAAGTATACCTAAAATTTTCTACTTCATTTGTGATCATTTTGGTAAATGGTATATCCTACCTACATTTTGAAATTTATTAGCATAAAATTGTGTGTATTGCCTTTTTATCTTTTAATGTCTAATTTCTGTGGCGATATTCTGTCTTTTATTCCCAAGACTGGAGATTTGTGTTTTCTCTGTTATTTGACTCATCAGTCTGATAAGAGATTTATAAATTTTTCTAATTTTTTCAATCCACCAATTTCTGCTTTACTATTTTGGTCTGCTGTTTGTTTTGTATTTCAGTCTTGCTCTGTTTTTTTTTTTTTCCTTTCACTTACTTTCAGGTTGGTCATGTTTCCTTGCTTCTTAAAGTGGAAGCAAGATGATTAAGTTGAAACTTTCCTTCTTTTATATTATAAGCATTTAAAGATACAAGTTTTCTTCTACATACCACTTAACCTGCATTTTGTATGTTTTGATATCTTGTATTTTTATTATAATTCAGTTCAAAACATTTTCTAATTTCACTTCTATTTTTTTCCTTGACTTATGCATTAGTTAGAAATACTTTATTCACCTTCCAAATATTTGAGGATTTTATAAATATCTCTTTCTGATTGCCTTTTTATTAATTCCATTGTAGTCAGATAACATTATCTGTAAGCATTCAATCTTTGGAAATTTACTGTGACTTGTTTTATAGCCAACCATATAGTCTAAATTCATGATCATTTCATCTGCATCAGAAAAGAATGTGTATTCTGCAGTTGTTTCGTTTAGTGTCTAATAAATTTCAGTTAGGTTGAGGTGGTTACTAATGTGGCTTAGATATTCTGTATTCTTACTGACTTTTTATCTCATTCTACAAATTATTGAAATAAGGGTGTAAAATCTCTATTATAAGTTTGGATTTGTCTATCGCTCTAATTCTCTCCATTTTTGCTTTGTGTATTTTGTAGCTTTATTACTAGTTACTTCCATGTTTAAGATAGTTATGCTAACAAGCAATACGTCTTTCATTCTTATTAAATGTTCCTTTTTTATCTCTTATTTTAGTCTTCATCTTAAAGCAACATTTTTTGCTGATATTAATAGAGGCACTTTCATTTTTCTTTTGCTTGCTATTTGAAGAAGATTTTTTCCATTCAATCTATCTGTGACTTATATTAAAAGTGAATTTTTTTTTACAAACATTACAGCAGATTCTTGTTCTTTTTAAAAATCTCACCTAACACTCTAACTTCTAATGGTGGTTTTTGGTCCAGATATACTTATTAATTATTGGCATACTTGTTCTAAATCTACCAATTTGTTATTTTTTTCTCTTTTTTCTTTCTCTATTCCTTTATTCTTACCATCTTCTAGATTAATTTAAAGAAAAATTTCATTTTAAATAATGTATCAGCTTTTAAATCACATGAGTGTGCTCTAATTTTTACAGGTTGATTCCATTATTACGATCCCTGCAATACCACTCCTTAACACCTTTCTACTTAGACATGAAAATCTATGGCTTTACCAAAAAAGTAAGTTCCTTACCCCTAAGTAGTAACCTTTACTCTCTTCCTTTGGGTGATTGTTATCATATAAGTTATACTTAAGTAGGTTATAAACCTACCATACAGTGCTATGGTTTCTATTTAAACAATCATATGTCTTTTAAGAAAATTAAGAGAAGGAGAATATACAGTCTTTGTATTGACCTGTATACTTCCCATTTCTGGTTCTTTTTTTCCTTTCTATAATTCTGGATTTCCATCTTGTTTAATATCCCTCAGCCTGAGGGATATCAGCATTTCTTGTGCTATGGATCTTCTAGCAACATATAATTTCATCTTTTATGCATATCCAGAAATTGTTGCTTTGCTTTGATTTTTGGTTTGTATTTTCACTCTGTGTAGAATTTCTGGTTAACGTTTTTTTCTTCCCAGCATTTTGAGATATTGATCCAGTGAGTTCTGTCTTGCATTTGCCTGTAAGTAATGTGTTTTCTTTTACTCTGGGTATTTTTAAGATATTTTCTTAATCTTTGATTTTCAGTATTTCTACTAGAATATGCCTAAGTGTAGTTGTGTTTGCATTTATCTTGTTCTGTTAGCTGTGCTCCTTGGAACTTTATGTTTGAGAGATTTTTGATCATTATTTTGTCAAAAATATCATGTGCCATATTCTATTTCTCCTCTTCTTCTGGGATTTCATATATTAGCTATTGTCCAATAGCTAACCAAAGCTCTTTTTATATTTTTGAAATCTTTTCTCTCCGTTTTTAGAATAGTATGTATTCTGAAAGTCCACTGACTCACTACATTCTTCTGTTGTCTATTTAATAAATTTTTATTTCAGATATTGTAATTTTCCATCCAGGACTTTCTCATTTTAATACCTTTGAGTTGTCTGCTGAGATTTCTCATATGTTCCATCATTATGATAATGTGTTTTAGCTGGGTGCAGTGGCTCATGCCTGTAATCTCTGCACTTTGAGAGGTTGAATGGGAAGGATTGCTTGAGTCTGGGAATTTGAGACCAGCCTGAGCAACATAGCAAGACTTTGTCTCTATGAAAATAAAATATTTTTAGTTGATAGAATGAACTTTTCTGCTAATTATGAGATTTGTCTCATCTTGGGGTCTATTTTTGTTGACTAAATTTTCTCCCCTGACTAATGACATTTTCATACCGCGAAAATTATATCATACTAAAGATTTTAGCTAATATGTTGTAAAGATACCTCTTAATTCTGTTTTCTTCCTTTTAAGAATGATGATTTTTTTTTTCTTCTAGCAGGCTGTTAACATATTTGTAGTCAAACTCCAAATCTGTTTCCTGTTTTGGGCAGCAGCTAAAAGCTCTGCTCAGTTCTGTTAAACCTCCAGCTTTTGGTGTCTGCCAGGCCTTGGGCTCCCCCTGAAGTGTGCACAATTCAGCTTCTAGTTTATTTGAAGATTTGGGGTTGCTCTTTCTGTGTCTCCCTCTTTTCCATTGTCTTAGTCCATTTGTGTTGCTATAAAGGAATACCTGAGGCTGGACAATTTTTAAAGAAAACAGGGTTATTTGGCTCTTGGTTCCACAGGCTATACAAGATCCCTGACATCACTATCACCTTGGTGAGGGCTTCAGGCTGCTTCCACTCTTGGTGGAAGAGGAATGGGGTTGGGGGTGCGGGGGTCAGTGTGTATAGAGATCTCATGGCTAGAGAGGAAGGAAGGGGGTGGTGCCAGACTCTTTTTAATAAGCAGTTCTTGTGGGAACTAATACAGTGAGAACAGCACCAAGCCATTCCTGAGGGATCTTCTCCCAGGACCCAAATATCTCCTACCAGGCCACACTTCCAACATTAAGATCAAATTTCAACATGAAATTTGAAGGGTCAAATATTCAAACTACAGCATCCATGTATCACCCCTTCCTCACCACCCCCTACCATCATACTAACTTCCAAGCACTTTTCAGCCCTGAATTCTGTTCTTTGAATCCACAAACCCTTAAGAATGCCAGTTTCTGATTTAGCTCTAGTCGCCAAGTTATGATCTGGAAGTACCCTAAGATGGAAAGCGGTATAAACCAATATCTCCTACAATACATTCTCTTTCCTCTAAGGGTCAATCATTCCTTCTTTCTTTCATCACTCCCTAGTGTCTTCAACACTGACTTTTATACTCTGTGTAGAGTTTATACTTGTTGTCTGTGGGGTAGTCCTAAAAGTTTTAGTAGACGCAAGTTACTCTGCCCTGAACAGAAGGGACTCTTACTTGTCTATAATAGTTTAAACAACTGTGGGGTCCCCACTCAGAGTAGTCACAAGCCCAGTTCACAAAGACCCATCTTTGTTTGTTCTTGGTGAGTTATACAATGAAAGGGCCAATGTCTCACTGTAAAACTATTTATACGTCTATTAAAATAGCAAGGATAGAGCCTATCTAAGGATCTGCTTTGTGGGTGGAATTTAAACTTACATCTCAGTAGAATTGACAGACACAGGATATCCAGGGGAAAGTAGCCTGAGGGTTGCTCTTTTATACTAAAGTATGTGTTGATTCAGTCAGTGACCTAAAGCTGGGACTAATTTTCTTACATCATAAAATGAGAGACATTAATACACACTTTCACCCGAAAGGATGCTATGTATAGATTTATGTTAGGTCAAAAATATTTCAAATTCTCTAAGAAAAATACTATGTAAATAGAGGATCTATCTTATAAAAGAAATCACTTTTTCCATCTTTCAAACAACTCCCACAATGTCCTTCCTACTGATGCATAACTGGTATTTAATAACAAACTATTTGCATTTTAAATTACTTTGTGTGCACTGGATGTTTACTCTGATCATAAGAAGTATTTTGCCTTGAGGAGGAGTTATGCTGCAGTCAAAATTAACTCTCGATTAAAAATTCTACATGATCTTTAAAAAATCAAGAAAATTTGTTAACAATATTATATTTATTTTTCATTGTACAGTAGAAAATTAATACATAATTTTCTTTTAGTTTTTAAAATATATTCTACCACTGGCTTAAACCAAAGATTCCATTTTCTTTTTATATGTTATTAATTATTACATTGAAATCAGAGTATTTCTATGACCATGAACATAGAGGATTTGATAGGTCAATTGGAATTAATCTACTTCTTATCATGCTGTCACAACACCACAATAATTAGAGTTTATAATTACTGTTAGGTCCCAGTCTACCCTGCTGCTGCTTCTTCCCAAATAATTATTAATAGTACCCCATTTCATTACTCAAATTTTCTCTGTGTGAACAATACAATTTTTAGTTGTAAGTTATAACCAAAGGTTTCCCCACTTACAATATCTTGCTTATCAATTTATGATACCAATGTACGTAAAGTCAAACTATCAGTATTCTTGCATATATTTTATTAGATTCTGGAAAGAGGTACTATTATTTTTGCATTATGAAAATTGTTACTTATTATAGATGTTATAACATAATGCAAAATACGTTAGAATTATAAAATGGATGTATTTAAATAAGTATACAGTAATTTTATAAATATTATAAAATAAAGCATTTTTATAATGACAGAAATAAGAAACATGTTAATATTTGAGTAAATGTTAGAGTCGATAATTCAAAAATAATCAAGAAATGGCGTATACCTGGCATATTCTTCAGAACATCAAGATTAAGTAAACTAGTGTGGTTCAACCTCTTGACTTTATTCATTTACACAGTTAACATGCAAACTAATATAAATTCAAGTCATAACCTGGAGCAGAAGAGTATCATATTCAATATTACTTACACTTTTAATTAATTTTGATATGCTTTATATTAACTTTGAAGAGAAATATATGCTATTCATCAGTAATGTCACTACAGCTTTACTATATAACTAATAAGTGATCAGATGTCTTTTAAGATAAACATTTTAAACCAGTTCTGCTGTGTGACATGCCACACAGAGCTGTCTCTTCCTTTAGACAATGAAACACAGTATCTGTTTTTGTATGTTTAACATTCTGCTGAAGGAAAAACAATTAGACACATACAATCTTTAAAAAAGTATTCTGTCATTTGATGAAAAATTAACACTCATCTGGGGTAAGGCCATGATCTACATTCCTTGTGGAATCTCAGGTGAAGGCATGCCCTTCTTAGGCAGGTGCAAATATATCTAAGCTGATGACCACATTTTGGGGACAGATAAAATTACGAGTCAAAACAGGAATACAGGTTTTCTGGTGATATACTCATCCACAGTTAGAAAAAATGTCTACATACTTGGGTTGCAATGCCTTCATTTCAATTAATTTTTTAAAAATATACTGTGCACTGTTGTTTTGAAAGTCCATGTGCTGGACACAGTAGAGAATCAAAAGTTAGAGCCTGTCCTCAAGGAGTTTTTTTTTTTTCTAATAGTTACAGAATAAGCCAGAAGTTAATAAGAGCCAGGGAAAAGGTCCAAAGTCTTTTCAGAGATACAAAGTGAGCTTTCTGAGAAGGAAATGAATATGTCTCAAATGACACCAGAAAAGTAATTTAGAACTGTATTTAGGAAGAGCTTGCTAAAACTTGGAAGGGATATATGAATGAATTCAACAGTTCTGGGGATTTATTAAACAAAATTTGAGCTGAGAATTGGTATCATATGTCCCTGATTGAATTTCAATATTCAATCTCAGTGGTTCTAACGTTACTAATTTCTTTAACTGAAGGTTTTTAGCAGTATGCTATTCAATGCTTTTGATTCTAGACCTATTAAAACTCAAAGCAAAAGTATGCTGTATTATGAACTAAAATGTTAGTAACAGAAAGCATTCATTTAAGCTGAATGGAAAAAGATTTTAAATACATTTTTTGGTCCAGTGGCTACACTAATAATAACAGATAATCAGTGAGTACAACAGCAAGGGTCTTTAAAAAAAAACTGCACAAGTCTATAATCTTTTATCTGAGACAGAAACCCAGCTTTTCAGTCTCTTATAACAAAAGACAATTCCACTGAATTTACAGTTGAGTGTCATTCCTACTGCTATTATTGATTTTCATAGTATACCAAAATAAGTCCTGCAAGTATCTATAATTTATTTCCTGATCTCAGAACTAGTTATTATTAGACAGTTTCTCACTTAAAAGTTTAAAATGAAATGTAACGTTGTTATTATTAATTATAGTGTTTGTACCTGAATGTTTTTCTGCATAATTTATGTGTTTAGACTAATCTTTCCTGTAGCATATTGGTTCACCAGAATGTAAACTCTCCTGTGAAAAAAGTTTCATTGTCAAATTACTTTGGGAAATTTAAAACTACTTTCTTTTAACTTCAAGTAATTAAAATTTGAGTTATTGCTCATTGTAAATTTCCAATAAGGGATAAAATATGTAACATTTTATTAACCTACTTAATCAGATGTTTTTGCATATGTAAAAGCACATACACATATGTATATTTAAAAATATTCACCAGAAATATTTTAGCATAATGTGACATATAGAAAGGAATCTTGCATGAATTTCTAATTATTCTCTGATAGCAAATTTTGATTTTTGCCAAATTATCTTTGTCCTGCCCTAAACTAAGCCTGTTGTTGTTCCGTCTAAGCTACAGTGGTCTTGGGAGAAAGTATTTGGGTAAAATTTATACAGATACAGGGCTTGGGAAGAAACTAAAGGTCAGAAAAAAGAAATGACTTTTTTCCTCATTTCCCATCTCTCCTCCTCCTTAGAAAATCCAATACAGCAAAAACATTGCCTCCTTTTATGCTAATGGGTAAAAATATGTATCATTGGTTTCCAATACTGACTACCCATTTGTGTCTCTTGGAGAGGTTAAAAAACACGAATAGCCAGACCACATCCCATGCCAAAAAAAAATCAGTGTCTCTGGGTATGGGGCTCTGGCATTGTTTTTCTTTGTTTGTTTGTTTTGAGCAGTCTGTTGCCCAGGCTGGAGTTCAGTGGCACAATCTCGGCTCACTGCAACTTCCGCCTCCCGGGTTCATGCGATTCTTCTGCCTCAGCCTCCTGAGTAGCTGGGATTACAGGCACACGCCACCATGCCCAGCTAGTTGTTTTGTATTTTTAGTAGAGATGGGGTTTCGCCATGTTGGCCAGGCTAGTCTCGAACTCCTGACCTCAGGTGATCTGCCTGCCTCAGCCTCCCAAAGTGCTGGGATCACAGGGGTGAGCTGCTGTGCCCTGCCTGGCATTGTTGTACTGTGTGTCTTTCCTCTTTAGGAAGGACAGGTGATAAAAATGTCCAGACACAAATGGCAAGCACTGGTGTAAACATACATGGAGACTGAGGGACAAAGTCACTATTCTGGACTCGTGATTGCTGTTATTTGAATCAGCAATTTTCCAATGAGACACTTGTGAGGAAATCTTCCATTGCTCTTGGCCTTCATTCATTGCTTTTCCTACCAGACTTCTACTGCAATCATGTATTTCTGACATCTTTGGACTATATTGTGTCCGGAATTGGTGGGTTCTTGGTCTCACTGACTTCAAGAATGAAGCTGCCGACCCTCGCGGTGAGTGTTACAGTTCTTAAAGGCAGCAGCGTGTCCGGAGTTTGTTCCTTCTGATGTTCGGATGTGTTCGGAGTTTCTTCCTTCTTGTGGGTTCGTGGTCTCGCTGGCTCAGGAGTGAAGCTGCGGACCTTCGCGGTGTTACAGCTCTTAAGGCAGCGCATCTGGAGTTGTTCTTTCCTCCCGGTGGGTTCGTGGTCTCGCTGGCTTCAGGAGTGAAGCTGCAGACCTTCCGGGTGAGTACAGCTCATAAAGGCAGTGTGGACCCAAAGAGTGAGCAGCAGCACGATTTATTGCAAAGAGTGAAAGAACACAGTGTGGAAGGTGACCCCAGCAGGTTGCCACTGCTGGCTCGGGCAGCCTGCTTTTATTCTCTTACCTGGCCCCACCCACATCCTGCTGATTGGTAGAGCCGAGCGGTCTGTTTTGACAGGGTGCTGACTGGTGCCTTTATAATCCCTGCGCTAGACACAAACGTTCTCCACGTCCCCACCAGATTAGCTAGATACAGTGTGGACACAGGTTCTCCAAGGCCCCACCAGAGTAGCCAGATACAGAGTGTCGATTGGTGCATTCACAAACCCTGAGCTAGACACAGGGTGCTGATTGGTGTATTTACAATCCCTTAGCTAAACATAAAGGTTCTGCACTCTCCAACAGACTCAGGAGCCCAGCTGGCTTCACCCAGTGGATCCCGCACCGGGGCTGCAGGTGGAGCTGCCTGCCAGTCCCGCGCCGTGTGCTCGCACTCTTCAGCCCTTGGGTGGTGGATGGGACTGGGCGCCGTAGAGCAGGGGGCGGTGCTCGTCGGGGAGACTTCCGCCGCACAGGAGCCCACGGCGGTGTGGGCGGGGCTCAGGTATGGCGGGCTGCAGGTGTGGAGCCCTGCCCGGTGGTGAGGCAGCTAAGGCCCGGCGAGAAATCGAGCGCAGCGCCGGTGGGGCGGCACTGCTGGGGGACCCAGTAAACCCTCCGCAGCTGCTGGCACGGGTGCTAAGCCCCTCATTGCCCGGGGCCGGCCGGCCGGCTGCGGCTGCTCCGAGTGCGGGGCCCGCCAAGCCCACGCCCAGCCGGAACTCCAGCTGGCCCGCAAGCGCCGAGCGCAGCCCGGGTTCCCGCTCGCGCCTCTTCCTCCACACCTGCCTGCAAGCTGAGGGAGCCGGCTCCGGCCTTGGCCAGCCCAGAAAGGGGCTCCCACAGTGCAGCGGGGGCTGAAGGGCTCCTCAAGTGCCCCCAAAGTGGGAGCCCAGGCAGAGGAGGTGCTGAGAGCCAGCGAAGGCTGTGAGGACTGCCAGCATGCTGTCACCTCTCAATATGATCTCAGGTATAGTGTAAGTTAATGGGAAATGGGATTCAGTGTACAGAAGAATTTTGTCCTACAAAAATGTCATCTTTCACATTTGAGGTAGAATGTTTAATAGTAGAGATGGTCTTTGCATCAGGCCTGATACTTGGCATTGTGTTGCATGAAAGAATTGCTACTCCTTTTTTTGCTTTGCTTGTTTTTTTAACTCATCCTTAAATGACGTTTAGAACAGTCCTTACTCCAGATGTTAGAGGTAAAGATTCATATAAAGCATTTAGTAAATAATGCATTTTAGTTATTTCAATTGTTATCATCACATTGCAAAATAAGCATATACACATTCAAAGGTTCAAGCCTCTTTTTCCTAATAAAGTAGAGAATCATCAGGATGATTCCTCTCTCTTTCACAGTGGTTACTGTCCTCAGCAGACCAGGAGAGAATTCTAAGATCTAGCCTCTTGGAAACTTTTTGACTTTCAATTACAATGCAAGAGAAAATAATGTCATCTATTATTGAACTGTAATCATGCCTAGAAAAGAACATGCTCATCCCTATCTCTAAGGTCACATTCTTTTCTCTATCCATCCACATCTCTACCTATCTAGATCCTAATGATCATTTAACATCCAAATGTACTGCTTGCTTCTTCCATGATATGGTTTGACTCCGTGTCCCCGCTCCAATCTCAGCTTAAATTGTAATCCCCCTGTGTCATTCCCTTAACACCTGTAATTCTCTTGTGTTAAGGGAAGGAAGTGATTGGATGATGGGGGCAGTTTCCCCCATGCTGTTCTGGTGATAGGGAATGAGTTTTCTTGAGATCTGATGGTTTTATAAGGCAGTTTTCCCTGCTCTTGCTCACTCTCTCTCACCTGCTGCCGTGTAAGATGTGCCTGCTTCCCCTTCCACCATGATCGTAAATTTGCTGAGGCCTCCCCAGCCATGCGGATTTGTGGGTCAATTAAACCTCTTTCTTTATGAATTACCCAGTCTTGGTTATGTCTTTAAAGCAGCATGAGAACAAACTAATACACTCCACGATGACTTGCCGCTGCGTGCATTACTCTGTTCACACTCTAGGTACTGTAACACTTTGATTGTATTTATAATCGTTCTCAAAGTTAGCTCATAGTATAAAATTTAATCAATATACAAGAGACTAGACAAGACTATATTCCATTCCCACTGAAAGAGAAAGGTTACGTACTACTTGAATCTGTATCTATTTTAAAAATATTCTGGCTGGGCGCAGTGGCTTAGGCCTGTTATCCCAGCACTTTGGGAAGCCGAGGCAGGTGGATTGCTTGAGGCCAGGAGTTTGAGACCAGCCTGGGCAACATGGCGAAACCCCATCTCTACTAAAAATACACAAATTAGCCAGGCGTGGTGCCATGCGCCTGTAATCCCAGCTCCTCAGGAGGCTGAGGCACAAAAATCACTTCAACCTGGAAAGCAAAGGTTGCAGTGAGCTGAGATCACACCACTGCACTCTAGCGTGGGAAATAGATAGAGACTGTATCGCAACAACAACAAAAACAACAACAACAAAAAATTCAACCATCCTTTCAGTCAAAACCCATAACAATATTCTAAGCCAGAGTTGTGTAAACTACTGGAATGTATCTCTTTCCTTTCGAGGAGAGAAAGATAACATCCTTGCTACTGCTCAGCTATCAAGTGAAGGCAAAAGTAGGTCAAGATGAATTTAAACAAATTATTCAAAATTGAATATGAAATAGGTTGGAGACTCCATTATGGTTGGCAACAAGTCATTAACAGGTAGGATGCAAATAGAGAAGTTTAGAAAATTGAAAAGCTGTGAGGACGTTGCCTTGTGTTATATCCTAAATAACAGCATTGGGAGTGTTTGCAGAGTTCTTATGTGACCACTGAAGTCCTGCCCTAACCGACACTAATGCTGCTGCCTCCAGAGTAGCAATAATGGGTGTGATGTCTTTGGCTGCACATTTTTTGTTGTGATCCATTCAAATTTCTGCTCTCCCCGTATGACTTTGTAATCCGTTATTCATCATAAGAACCTGGCAGACAATGACTGTATGAACTCTAGAAGCTACATTTAATTATGTTCTACTAGAAAGCTGGGATATTTCATATCGTCATAACAATAACTCAATTCATATGTGTTCTTTTGGGAGGCCAGCCCTAAACAAAAGTGCCATGTTAGCTTTCTTACCATAATGCCATGATACCACTTTTAACTGAAATTCTCATTATTCAAGTCACAAAAGCATTAGGCTGCAAAGCTGGGTCATTGTCTTCCGAAGCTGCCATTGTAATACCTGCACAGGGGAAACATACAGGGATGATAGGATTCTTGGGAAAACTGCCAGCAAGGAACATGTCCCTGGATAAGAAGCATCAGTAAAAGGGCAGGGAAGAAGTATGATCATTAGGCTGGCCACTTACCAGATAAGGACAAGATGTTCAATTGATTCTACAGATCAACGTAAATCTTGGTTATCATTTTTCTCCATTCATCCTTTAAATTCATTACAACTATTTTTACTTGAAATGATGACCGAAGTGGCTTTGGTTCTTTGAATTTTGAGGTGTGTGAAATTTAGTATTTCTTTGAAACCTAGACACTTTCATTTATTTGCAGCCAATAATCATTCTAATACAAAGAGATACATTGAATTTACCCATCAGAAAGAATATGTAGTAATGCAATAACACAACAGTGAATATTTTACTTATCCTTTCTTGCTATGCTCAGGGGGGCAGACATTAGACGTGATGTTAGGATCATGGACTAATCCAGATTGAAGGTAAATGTGGTATCTCTTTAAAGAGATAGCATTAGGAAACATAATTCTATTTACTCCCTTCCCCATGTTCATTCTGCTTTGTTAGATTCTTTAGAGAGATAAGCAGATATAAAAATATAACTCAATTGCCTAATCTATCATATGTGATTCATAAACACCACTTCAATTTCACCCAAATATTGCTTTCCTTTCTGAACTAAATCTGGAGAATTGTAATGACAATTCTGTAATCAAAACTATTTTATTTTTTAAAGAGTGCCAAAACCATCAGGCAATGCTTGAAACCTGTAAGAAGTTTAAACTTGCAAAAACTTTAAATTTTTATATTTTTTATATGTAAAAAATATATAAATTCATATATTTTTACCTTTAATTTACATATGTTTCTTTGTCTATATAGGATCTGGGGGAAAAATCGAAGGCAAGATTTTTGTTTATATATCCGTTGAAAGATGCCAAGCCTCCTTTTCCCATAATGAAATGGTGTATTTAGTCACTTACATGCATGCAAACCTTGTCTCCCCTTCACAGTGGGATTCTCTGTCTTCCTGTTATTTCTAAATATTGCTGTTTATATGCCATATTACATTCTCTAATTTCCTTTTATCTTTTCTTTATTTTGCAATGTCTCAGCACGTGTCTTTTTAAGACAAGTTAATTTAGGCAATTACTCCAGTTTGGTTGAAGATAAAATCTTTAATTTATCCAGCCCTCCTTTTATTCTTTCTAGGATACTCTTTCCATTAATTTCATGAAACATTCTAATTCTGTAGTTTAGAGAAAAGCTAATATCATCCATATACACATGCATGCGCGCACGCGCGCACACGCACACACACACACACACTCAGATGCAAACCACACATACCTGTACTTTCAAAACTAATTTTTCTTTTCTTTTTTATAGTAAATAATTATTTGCATTTTTCAAAGTGTCTGATATGGTAAGAGATTTCAATTTGAGAAATCCACATTTCTTATGTGTGTGTTATTTTTAAACTGTTTTAACTCATTTACGTTTTAGTAAACTAAGTTTCAGCTCTTTTCTCAAGGGAATATTTTGACAGAATAGAGAATAAGGTCCCGGAATGTCTGCAGGAATACCTGAAGGCTTTATTTTTGAAAAAGTCATAAAGAGAAATGCTGAAAAGCTTGAAGCACTTGAAAATAGAAATACCATTTTTTCATTCATCAGTTTATCAAAACATTGCATGTACGAGTTGCAGTTTTAGGCAGAAGAGCAGGTGAAAAATGCCATCCCCAATCGTTGGGTTAGAAAGAGATATGTGAGATATAAAAAATGATGTGGAGTGTAGTAAATGAATATAGATGGAAGTGACCAGCTCTACCCGGGTCAATTTTCAAAAGAAAGGACATTTGAGATGAGTATTCAAGATAACAAGAGCAGGTAAAAATTACCTGTCTTATTGATTTCATAATTTAGATATATTATGTGAGTTAATTATTAACATAGATGTATCCTGCCTGTATCATTTGACATGTTTAAATGCCTTTATTCTTGTACTTATATAAACGACTGCTGCTGCTAATTTGGATGACCTAGAAGAGATAATTGTCTCACATACTAGATGTTTTATTCCTAAATATGTGCTATCTACTGCTCTCATGTGTAAATAGGTACTTTGTTCATACTGTATGAACAGTGCAATGAAAATGATACACCCAAAATATAACTACATTGATTCAGATTATGAGAAGATAACCACAGAAACTGTATTACAAGTGACAAAATATTTCAATATTTCATTATTCATTTTGAAAAGCATTGGGGTTACAATATTTGTGCACCTTCTCCAATTCGCTTTCCTGCCTCTTTACTGACTCCTTTACATTTTGTTTCTCCTCACTCCCAGAGTCTGGTGCTTGAACTTTCCAGTAAATTTAATGTTTCTCAAGCTCGATTTGCTAGAGGGCCCAGGTCAACACAATTTCTGCCTCAGGATGGGGCTTTGGAGTTGGATTAATTAGCTCTTGGAAAACAACAACAATAAAAAACTGCATTAAGTGACATCATAATAATTATTTAAATGGATTGTGATGGTGAGGAATTATTTATAACAAGAGTAGAGTCCTTATAAATATGAGAGTAAAAGAGCCAGAGAAGTTGCTATCCAAATTATTACCTGACCAGAAAGCTAGAGGACAGTAGATTAGCAGCCTTGGAAGTTTTTTGATGATAAAGTTAGGACTTTCAGGGTCAAAGATTGGGACACCGAGATCTGGGATAGTGGCAATGGGTGGATAAACTGGACAATAGAAAATTTTCAAATTTTAGCCCCTGGCTGTTGTCATAGGACATAATTCAGCACCCCCCTTCCCCACTCCTGGAGGGGAAGGAATGGGACCTTAAGGAGGTAGATGTCTTACAATAAGACATTTAGTTCCTTAGGCTATGCTCCCATCTCTCCATGTTGTCTACAGGGCATAACCAAAGTCATATCTCAGCTCAGCCTTGGAAGGGCAGTCAAAGCTCCACGAAGAAGTAGCCTATATCTGAAAGATAATGGCCGTACCTGACAAAGAGTGATGAGACACTGGAAAGGAGGTGTGAGTCTGAGTCTTGACTGTGAGATTGGAAAGGGAGATGGAATATATCCAGAATCTCATGAGTCAGAATTTAATATTTTGGAAAGGATGACAGGAATTGGTCCTCTTAATTTGCTGAGTTTGCTCCTAGGAACCTAGACTCTGTGATGGCCAAAATCTCCCAAAGTGGAAATGCAAAAAAATTCCTTGGCAAAATGTTAAATAGGCAATCAGAAAGTTCTGGCAGAGGAGACTGGTATCATGGCTTTTTGTATATAGTTCAAGAATCCACAAATGTCCAACTTCCCAGGAGTGGATGAAGAACCATCTCTTCACTTGGAGAATAAGTAATGTACTACTGGGGCCGGGCGCATTGGCTCACGCCTGTAATTCCAGCACGTTGGGAGGCTGAGGCGGGCAGATCATGAGGTCAAGAGATCGAGACCATTCTGGCCAACTTGGTGAAACCCCTCTGCTAAAAGTACAAAAATTAGCTGGGCATGGTGGCACTCGCCTGTAGTCCCAGCTACTCAGGAGGCTGAGGCAGGAGAATTGCCTGAACCCGGGAGGCTGAGGTTGCAGTGAGCCAAGATTGCGCCACTGCATTCCAGCCTGGCAACAGAGTGAGACTCCGTCTCAAAAAAAAAAGTAATGTACTACTGGAGTGGGAGTGGGTACAAGAGTATTTACTAGTCTTTACCATGACTGTCATGGTAGTGACAGTCCTCTCTAGGGCAAGGTCTTTAGTATCAAATGCCTCCTTTGACCAGGCTTCCCTATTATTTCTAGGGAAGGTGAGATTGCGGAATGGCTGCAAATGTGAGCATTTAATTATCAGCACCAAGACAGATATACTCACCACAATGGACGGTAGAACCAGAGTGCCAAACAAGGTTTTAACCCACAACGAAATATAGTAACAGTTAACAGATCGTGGTATTCCCATGGTGATGAGACAGATGGACAACTGACTAGGGTGCATGAATTATTTAATAAAAAAAGAATTGACAGCAGTTTAGCAGAGGGCTAATGGCAGCTATTGGAATGGACGTCTTCATGACTACTTATCCAGTTTCCATAGATAAGCTGTGCCAGATACCCACGACACATTGATGGACACGGAAGCTGGGTTACCTAGAGCAATGACCTTGCAATTTCCTACCAAGTATATGCAATAAATATCCCAATTGTTCCTCTAAAGAATCATGGAGCTCTTTGCCAAGGTAACTGTTTACTGGAGAATGAAAAAATATGCAGATTTTCAAAAGGATGTTAAGTATGGGGTTCTAGAGGACTTGATATTTGGAGATTTGAAAGGCTGCTATGGTTCACCAGCTAGAATGGGGGTAAAGATCAAGTGATAAATGCAGTTCTGGTTGAGGTCATTTTGCAGGTCTGTGGGCCTACCCTGTGCTACTTCCCCAGTGACCTGACACCATGGGAGGCCATAAGTGGACATGAGTAGTATGAATGGGCATTGAGTGGGATATAAACATTGTGGACCTTCTCATTTTCCCTTGACTGCCTCTTCTCTTTCATGGTCAACAGTGTTTCCATGTTGATTTTTCTTTTTCATTTCCAGATTTGGGTGAAATGTCCTACCAGACGGTATGATATTTAGTAGCCCAGAAAGCTGCCAAGGAGTTGAATGACACTATCTGAAGATAATGAGCCAGTTTGCTGTCCATAGGGAGGATTTCATCAGTGGGAAACAGATGCCTGGAAGACATTAGGTCAGTAAATTTTCCCCCTGTACCCTTTCATGAGATGCTCTGTGGTGTGGTTCCTCCTTATAAACCTTCCAGAAAAGCCCTGCTTGACAAGTCAACTTGCGTCTGAGTGATCGCTTGGGTCTCTTTATGGCTTATGGTAAAGAAGTTGCCATCATGGTAGTGAATTGCAAAACAGTGCTCTTGATCTTTAATTCCTTCACTTCTCCTTTTCTCCTCACCTTTACCAACCGGGGCTTGGACTTTCCAAACAGCATCTACACTTTGATCTTTGCCTTAGGTTCTAATATAGGAGCCAGAATAAAGACACTGTATGCGTATTTCAAGACAACTGCTTTTCAGCCAAAATATTTTTGCCGATGCGGGGGTGTTATTTCACGTGTTCTGTTGGGGCAAAGTTCTTGAGTATTGAAAATACAAATTCAGCATTCTTTTCTTTTAGTTTAACACAGATTATATTATAATTAGCCAATGTGGGCAAGACATCCTAATGAGCCACATTTGGTCTGTTTCATGTCATTTGGTCTGCCATTCATTTCTTTTGGAGACTTTTAGATTGGCAAGTTGAATGAGAATGTATGCACCCCCCTCCTCTCAGCAATTACCACTCTCTCACTTTCTCTTTTGAATTTTAGTCAGTTCTGACTAAGCACTATATCAATTTCCTCCTCTTCCAGCAATGCCATTTCCTCTCCTTCTGTCTCAGTTACTGTCTGTGTTATCAGGTAACCTAAGATAAAAAGTTTAGCTCGTGCATCCTCCATACACAAAGTGATTCGTATGCTAGTTTTACAAAGAGCAGGTGCACTACCAGAGAAGCAGGGTGGTGCTCCCAGGAGGTCTGATCAACAGAGGCTGATGAATGAAGGGAGAACAGGGTTCTCCCATGAGGGCAATGGACTAGAAATAAATCTGGAGAGATTCACAAAGAATGCTGGAGGATGGTAAATAGTTTTATCCACAAGGCCACACAGGCTGATGAGGAGATATAAGACCCAAAGGGAAGTACTAAAAAGTGTGTTTTTACTACAAAACAGAAGACATCTCTCAAGTGAAAAATGTCCCTCATTCATGTTTTTTTTGTTTTTGTTTTTGTTTTTGGTAGAGTCTCGCTCTGTCACCCAGGCTGGAGTGCAATGGCGCCATCTCGGTTCACTGCAACCTCCACTTCCTGGGTTCAAGAGATTCCCCTGACTCAGCCTTCTGAGTAGCTGGGATTACAGGCATGTGCCACCATGCCCAGCTAATTTTTTTTTTTTGTATTTTTAGTAGAGATGGGGCTGCACCATGTAGGCCAGGCTGATCTCAAACTCCTAACCTCAAGTGATCAGCCTGCCTTGGCCTCCCAAAGTGCTGGGATTACAGGTGTGAGCTACCATGCCTGGCCCACTCATGATCTTAAGACTCCCTCATTCATCCTACGGGTCTTAAAGGGCAAAATGAGTCCATCAGACAAGCTCTAAAATAGCGTAAGTAGTAATAGCTCAACAGAACTCAGTATGTAATGAGATGTGCCACACAGCCAATGAAATGCAGAGACTGGTGGTTTGGAAACTGAAGAGCATTGTCCTTGACTGTAGCCTTGAAAAGTTACCAATTTCAGCATGGATAATGTCTTTGAAAGCAAATAAACAGCAGCATTGGCCACATGAGCCTTTATACTGATGATCTGAAATTCACTACCAATTCAGAATGTATTGAAAGGAACTGCAGCAGCAACAAACTATAGTGGGTAAGCTCACACTAAAGTCAACACAAGGATAGAGGCACACCTCACTCTGACAGATGAATTCCCTGCCATTAAAGATCACATTGTGGAAGTTACAGGCAAGCATATGGATATCTGGATTCATATCATTCAATGGGCTTGGCCATACAGTAATTAAAGAAAAATTGAAGGAAGCATTTATTTCATTTTTAAAGGAAATATGAAAAATCAACTTCTATACAGGCAACAATATAGAATCAAGGAATTTCTTTTAATTTCCAGAACTAACAAAATGTAGTATTATAAAACTGACAGAGGAAAACTATGATTTGTAATATTTAGGAGTTAATTACATATTATATACCACCCAAAAGCTACAGTGGTGAGGATATCTCAATCACATGAAGAAGGTGAAAGTAAAGTAACTTTGTGTAAAATTATTTTAAGATTGCACAATGAAGGAAAACTTCCCCAATCTTTAACTCAGCAATTAAAATTATTACAGTTTAACATTCCTAAATTTTGGAAACATAGCAAGTACATTTTACTACATACATAAGAAAGATGACAATAATTCAACAGCATGTTTGGTCAAGAAAACTTTAATATTGTCAATCATATAGAATAATATTTAGTGTAAAGTTCAACTGATGCCTAATTTGTGTTGTAACATATAAAGCTTGTTAAATTTGTTTAGGATAAGTTATTTGCTGTTATAAATGACTATATTTTATAATGGTAAAAAGTTATCTTCATATTACATAAAATTTAAGAAGATGGTATGCCTTCATCTTCCATACATTTAGAGATTATTAAGGTTAATGCTAAAATTAAACACTGACTTACATAGTGACTATGAATTAGTTATTTATTAGAATATTTTGCAAGTATAAACTTAAGGCTCTTCTAGAAAATGAACATTCAAAGATTGCTGGGCTTAGTTCAATAAATAAAGCAGCAACATATTCTTCTGAAAAGTTATACTTTTTTTCTATTTCATAAACTTAGAAAGTTGCTTAAAAATACGGGAAATACTGTTCCATTTAGGTTGGTGCAAAAGTAATTACAGTTTTGCCGTTATTGTCAATAGCAAAAGCCCCAATTACTTTTGCACCAATCTAATAGCTAAATTGTCCTAAGACTTGTTTTCTAATTAATATGCATTCGCTGCTCCTTTGGCATTGAATGTACAATAATTAGTTCTCACTTGGCAAACTCCTACCTATCTTTCTAAAACCAGTCATGGTGCCTTTTCATTATTTATGTATTCATCTACTCATTTATTCAAAACATACTTATTGAGTGACTATTAGATGCCAGGCACTATTTTGGGTTCCATAAATGGGACAGGAAGGTAAGCCTGCTGCACTTATGGGAATAACATGTGAATGGGGGATGCAGGACATTAACAAGCAAACACGTGAATCTATTCTGCAATCCAGGTAATCATAAGTTCTATGGTGAAAACTCACTAGGAAAAGGTGACGGAGATGGGATCTAACCATGGGGACTGTTTTAAATAGGCCGGTCCTTGGTGGCCTTTCTGAAAACTAAAACCAAGTAAGGTCTGAGTGCAGATGCAAGACCCTCAGGTAAGAATAAATTTTGTTTGTTCAAAGAAACAGAGAAGACTTTATAGTCTGAGTAGGGTAATCCAGTGGGATAGTGTTGGAGATAAACTTGGATAGGTATGCAGGTTCAGAGGACATAGGGCCTTGCAGTCAATGATAAAGCAATTGAGCCCTATCCTAAAAGTATTGGGAAGAATCCTAAGAATTTTGAACAAAATAGTGATGAAGTCTTACGTATAATTTCAAATGATTACTCTTGCTGTTGTAGGAAGAATAGATTGTAGGAGTCAAGAAAATGTGGTACATATATACCATGGAATACTATACAACCATAAAAAAGAACAAGATCATGTCTTTGCAGGGACATGGTTGGAGCTGGAGGCCATTATCCTTAATAAACTCACACAGGAACTAAAAAAACAAATACTGCATGTACTCACTCATAAGTGGGAGCTAATTGATGAGAACACAAGGAAACTCAGAAGGGAACAACACACACTGGGGCCTTTCAGAGGGTGGAGGGTGGGAGGAGGGAGAGATTCAGGAAAAATAACTAATGGGTACTAGGTTTATTACCTGGGTGATGAAATAATCTCTACAACAAACCCACATGACACACATTTACCTTTGTAACAAACCCGCTCTTGTACTCCTGAACTTAAAAGTTAAAAACAAAATGTAAAGAGGAGAATTAGTAGCCAGAATGAAAGATATCAGTGGGAAGAGGTTCAAGAATGCGACGGTGTGAAGGAGTATGACAGAATTCTCCTCCCGGAGTGCTTTCTCTCCAGCATTGGGTGAGGGTTGTGTGTGAGTATGTGGGCTTGCGCAGTGGTGGTGAATGTGCTTCCAGTAGTCATGGGAGTGAGCAGCAGGAGAGAGATGTGGAGGGAGAAAGGTATTTTCCTGAAGACCCTCAGAGCACACTGATGTTTCGAGGTGGTCCCACATCATCCTGAATGGTCCTCTTTGTTCCCTGTTCTCCTTGTAACCTGAATGGGTGTTAGGACACCAGGATAAGCCATGGTGGTAATAAAGTTCATTGCTGGAGATATTGTGTGGAATAGAGAGTTAGATCATGAAATTACAGCAAAAAATAAGTGAGGGAAGTAATTACCCCAAATCAGTCTGTGGCAGAGAACAAAGTTGGTTACCAAATCTTGTTTTCTTTTCTTCTTGAGAATGCGGGAACCATTTTGGTGCTTTCCTAGAGTAAGTGACTGAGCTGTGTTCAGTGGAATGTGGGAGAAAAATGTGCATACTATTTCCTGTCCCGACCTCCAAAATTGGCTGTGTGGTCATCCACAGAGCATAAAATCGAATACTTCAAAGCCAGAGGGGATGGCTTCCCTCCCTACAGCAAACCTGCATTACACTGTCTCTTTATTCAGAACTAGAACCCTATTATATGAACCCAGCAAGATTTGGGGGTTGTTGATAGTAACAGCTGTCCTATCCTGTGTCATAAAACTTCCTATGTCTATTCTTTTAAATATGTGCATTGAAAATGAACATTAGTTTTATTTTCTACAAGCAGGAATTATAGCAAAACAGATAACAAATTAATAAAACCTAGGTAGTAGCAGAAAGGATTTCTCTCTTTAAACCCATGATACATTATTGTTAGTATTCTCCTAAGAGGAGAAACGTGTTTATTTCTTTTAATAGAAAATTAGAGTCCTGAATCTACTCCATAAAAGTTAATTCTGGTGTCTGAAATGGATATACTAAACTTGGCCTCTTAAAAATGTGACATATAAGAATCATTTTTCCAAAGAAAATATCATCACTGGGGCTTACATATGGAGAACTATTTACATACTCCATTTTCTTATCACCAACTATTTTATTAATTATTATATACTAATAAGCATAAACATAAATGAGTAGGGATTTCAAATGGGCACTCATTAACTTCCTCTAGACTGATTATGCAATGTCATTTTACAATATACATATTACACATGATCAAATGTTTCTTTTTGCCATTTTATGTTAATTATTAAACTTAGAATGAACCATTATGAATAATTATTAACATATCCTACTCATTGCTACTATCATTCATATTTTTATAACAAGGACTACATTCCAGAAAGAAAAACCTCATTATGTTCAAATATCATCTGTGCACTTTAGGCTTCAACTATTTAAAATATCAGAGAAATAACTAACATATTCAGGGGCAATTTTAAAATTGCCCTAATGAAAATAATAAGAAAAACAAAATTCCCATTATTTTTCTTGACTATTTATTTGGGGGACATTATTTTCTTGATATAGACACTATAAAAATAAATGCAAACAGTAATTAACTATTTTTCCATAAATGATGTAGAGCATTAATTTATGATAATATTTATGTAATGAAGTTTCATTGGATTGCCAATTTATGATATTTGTCATCAGAGAAAATATTGCTTTGGATTTTTTTCTTAACAATAAGTCAAAATTGTTTTGTAAAACGAAAGACAAAAAAATATTGAGGCATGCAAATACAAGATCTTAGCTTTCATGGTTCCAGGAACTTGAGCAGACTCAAATCCATGCTTTAGGTAGTACACAGGTTGCAGGAAAAAGGATGAATTTCATTTGGAAAATATTTTATTGATAGAGAATAAATAATAGTCTATATGGAAACAAAATAGCTCAGAGCATTATCCATATAGAAAACAATTGTCCATAAGACATAGTTATGAGTAGTGGAAAGAAGCTGTAAGAAGGAAGTTTGAAGTTTGAGGCTTCATATAATGGGGAAAAAAATATGTGTTAAATTAGAATGAATTCTCACTTGAGAGAGCAAGTTGCATTTCACTCAGATAATTAAGGATATCATTGGTTGGAGGTGCTGTGATACATGGATACGTGTGCAATTGCATGTGAAACTGGACTAGGTGACTGCTGGGGTCCCTTCTACCTCTGACATTCTATAGCTTTAAATGTCAGAAAAAAATCCTCATTTTGCTTTCGATTGCATAAAGTCAATGTTAAATGTTTTTATCTGATTTATTATTGAATTGGCCACAGATGGAAATCTTATCAAGTAGTTACATATTTGTTGAGTTATCAAGTTTGAGAATAGTTGGCATAGGAATAAGGCTTAATGGTGCAGATAGAGCATCTCATCTACCATTTAGAACTCTATAAATACTAGATCATAGAGTTAGCCATGCTCCTGGGGAAATTGACTACCAGGTATGCATGCATTTTTCTTTATCCTAAGCAACACAGGAAAGTACCATGAAATATTTGTCCTCCATACCACTGCACATAGCTACTGCAGAGAAATATAGGGAGATGTGCTGCCTCCTTCCCTCTTCAATGAAGGGGTGATTGTCCCAGGTTTGGGGGTTGCTGCTCTCCTGAGGGTGAAATAAGCCAGAATTTCTCAAGTTTGGTAAAATTGACGTTTAGGGCTGGGCAACTCTTTGTTGTAGGTGGCCATCCCATGCATTATAGGGTGTTGAGCATAATTCCTGTCTTCTGCTCACCAAATGCCAGTAGCAACTCCCCACCCCCACCTCAGTCATGATAATCAAAAATGTCTCCATCCTTATCAAATGTCCCCTGGGGTGACAAAATTGCCCCCATATGAGAACTACTGGTCTAAAATTGTCAGGTCAGCAGCTCCTCCCACTTTCCCCTTCCCCACTGGGTATTGATTCCAATGAAACATCACAAAATACATCTCAAAAGCCAGGCACGGCAGCTCACGCCTGTAATCCCAGCACTTTGGGAGGCTGAGGTGGGGGATCACGAGCTCAAGAGTTCGAGACCAGCCTGGCCAACATAGTGAAACCCTGTCTCTACTAAAAATACAAAAAAATTAGCTGGGTGTGGTGGTGAGTGCCTGTAGTCCCAGCTACTTCGGAGGCTGAGGCAGGAGAATCGCTTGAACCCGGGAGGTGGAGGTTGCAGTGAGTTGAGATTGTGCCACTCCACTCCAGCCTGGGTGACAGAGCGATATTCTATCAAAAAAAAAAAAATAATCTCAAACATAACCCCTGTCTCGGATTCACAGAAAAAAAGAAATGCTACTTAACTCCAAAATTGACTAGTTACTAGGTTCTTAGGAAGATGGCTCTAAATCAGCAAAACTATTTTTAACTTCTTGCAGAGGCTGTTTAAAAAAGCAGAGAGATTAAAAACTGAAATAGGTGGACAGCACTTTAGCAAATGACCCATGTCTGGGTGTGTAAAGATACAGGCAGACAAAGTGGAGAGCACTTTAGTAAATGAACCAGTGTCTGGGTGTGTAAAGATACAGGCAGAGGTAAATTTTGGGGATGGACAGAATTGGTCTGCATGGTTTAAAAAGAGGGTTTTTTTTTTTTTTTTTTTTTTAAAGTATCAAGGTCACATGGGGCAGCAGTCTAGTCAGTAGAAACATGGAGATAAACAAAATTGAGAGAGGCTGGGGCCTGTGGAAAAATTAGTCTAAGTAAAAAGCGGGGAAGGGATAAATAATTAGTTTATTGGTATTATTGCGACGTAAGTAAGACTTTCTATCCTTCAACTATCGGTAAAAATCTGCCACACCCACAGATACCTTATATACATGGGGTGTGTGTGTGTGTGTGTGTGTGTGTATGTGTGTAAAAAATGAGGAAAATGGGCTGTATTTCATTCTACAGGCACAGCCTTTTATAGGAAATCAGCATACACAACACAGGCATGTTGATCCTTAAAATGAATGTCTTCAAGAGTAGCCTTAAGTTTGATGCACAAGGGGAAATATGCATGTTCTCAGGCCTCCCCCAAATCTCAGGAGAGAAAAAAGCAGAAACCCAGCTCCTTTAAGTAGTAAGTAAGGAACTGGACATTCATGGGAAATCTGTGCCAATTCAGGTGAAATTTTAAAAAGCTAGGTCTCTTTGCTCACATCTCGGTTATCCAGAAATATAGTTCATACTTATTTACTATTTCACATTTTCCAAAACATTTTTCTTTTTTTTTTTTTTTTTTTGAGATGGAGTTTCACTCTTGTTGCCCAGGCTGTAGTGCAATGGCGTAACCTCTGCTCACCGCAACCTCCGACTCCTAGGTTCAAGCAATTCTCCTGCCTCAGCCTCCCGAGTAGCTGGGATTACAAGCATGTGCCACTAGAACCGGCTCATTTTTTTGTATTTTTAGTAGAGACAGGGTTTCTCCATGTTGGTCAGGCTGGTCTCAAACTCCCGACCTCAGGTGATCCACCCGCCTTGGCCTCCCAAAGTGCTGGGATTACAGGCGTGAGCCACCGCACCCGGCCCCAAAACATTTTTCACATGTAGCACCTCGACTGAAATATATCATATGGTATTTTGCATCTTTACTTTGACATACTATTATTGTTCAAGCTCCAACTAGAAGATCTCCTCAGAGGCTTGAGTCCTGCTCCTTCAGTCTCCTTTGTCCTTTATCCATATTTCTATCAGAGTGCTTAGACCATAAAATCAATGATTGCTCTAAAATGTTTTCTCCTTTGCTGGAATGGAAGCTGATCAAAGGCCAGAACTATAACGCACTCACTTTGTATCACTAAATCCCAGCACAGAGCGTTACCCACAGTGGACATTTAATATATAGTAATTGAAAAAGAAGAAGTATAAAGATGACCATCATTTCAGTTTTTAAAGATGCAATCCAAGTATACCTGTGTAAAATGTGTTTTCATGCTGTTACCTCACTGAATTATAGGCTGTACAGATTATCAAAATTAGAAAAACGGACATCGATAAAAAATAAAGGAATTCAACATGCAAGCATGTTAAGTGCATGCTAATATATAATGTGCTTATATAATTTTAAAAAATATACATGTTTAAAATGTGATTAATGTAGAAATGCCATTGAAATTATTTTCTTTGATCCTTTTATTGGTGCTAAACAATGGTGCTTCTTAGTTGCAATAATAGCTACAGACAAGAAAGGTATGAATATCCTTACTTTTGTTCACAATAATTTTCAGTTCAAGTTTGTTAATGTAGACTTAGAAAAAAGTTTTTTAAGACGTTTTATTGTATTAATAACACCTCATTAAAGATTGTTCTATTGACTGCATAAAATGACTTCCAAATATTTGTAGCATCAGATCATACCTTTCCTGTAGTTACCAGTTGCTGGCCCTAAGTTACATTTTCATGTAGCTAGTTACATGCTTTGTCTTTCATCTCTCGCCAGACCTTCCTTCTTTAATCACTGTGGTTTATGTGTGGGGTAGACTGTTGTTGGGGTTTCTGATTTTTTAAAACAAAACAAAATGAAAACCCGACATTTCTTAATTGGGGTAGGTGTGGATCAGACTTGGGATTATTCTTCTCTGAACTTCTTTCAATGTGTCTGGGGCTTAGATGCCTCAAACTGAATTCAGCATCCAGGTGTGATAGTCTTAGAATTTCAGATACTTGTCAGTCCATAATGAAATGAGACATGTCTTCATTTGTCACTTAGTAGAACTTTTTTAGTGCTTAAGTTCTGTCATCTTGATTGCCACTCTAGTTTTGAGCCAAAAAATGGATATCCGCAAGCCAATATGTCTATGAGTCTTAAATAGCTTTTTCATAAAGGTGCTTTTCATGTTAAGTAGCCCAGTTATCCATAGCTGTGCAACAAACTACCCCAAATCTTAGTAGCCTAAAACAGTGAATTTGCACGTGATTTGTGGATTTGGAATTTGGGAAAAGTTTGGCTGAGTGTTTCATCACTAATTCATGTGACTTGAGCTGGGGCAGAAGGGGCTGAACAATTCATCTTGAAGATAGAATCTTTACGTGTGGGACACCAATGTGCTCTTTGCCCTCACCCCAATCCCTTGGTGGTTTCTCATTCTCTAGTTCTAAATGGCTTCCAGGGACAGATCAATTTAGGTGCCAACTCAACAGGTGAACAAACTGTGGCCGGAGAGACAGGATCCTTACAAAAGAGGCAAATTTCCTGCCAACCTCATTATTGAAGAAGAGAAGTGAATTCCTAGGCAACGGGAGAGCATCATGCCTCCAATATGTCATTATAAATTGAAACATGAGTTTTTCTATTAATATGATTAACTCAGTCTGTTTTGCTTCACCACAAGTAACCGTCACAGAAAAGAGGATATAACATCATATATTTAGTTGATAGATAAAGTTATACATATGAATGCTGTTCCTCCACTGTGTGAAAGTTTGTTAGAAAAATATTTTTGCTTTATTTGCCTCACCTCTAACTATTTCTATAGACCTCATTCTTTCCACTTCCTATGTGGTCATTTCCTGTGCATTTACTTTCCAAGTCTTAACTCCTTATATTGTATGGAGCATGAAATTCTACAACCCTCAAAAATGGTAGTCAGGATTTCACGTCCTAAGAATGTGGGCATCTACAGCTGAGATATATGCATGAAGCAGAGGCACAAAATATTGATCTGTCTCTACAACGGAAACTAAATAACTATTTTCATCAGAGGAAACTGCAAAGAAACTGGTGATCTACCTGCAGCCCTGGGTGAAAAAGGAGCCACTCTTGAAAAGTGGGAAATCCAAGCTGCTCCTACAGGAGATATGGGATCTAAATTCAAATCATATATAAGTACATCTCGGATTGATCAATTAATATAAGAACTAGTGAGAGACTGATACATTTCCTAGTGCCACGAATGAGACAAAAAAAACCTACTATACTGAAATACACATGGGGTGGACTCCCATGAATAATCGTCTTTGAATCCTACATATTATTATAGCATACATATCATATCATATATCACATATATCATGTCATATATATGAACCATTGTAACATATATACATCATACAAGAGTAAATTTTTAGTGTGTTTCACTAGAATCAAATGCTCAGAAAATGTGCCCTAATAACTAAAAAGAATAAATATATTTGGAAAGACTTTAAACCAGATCTGTTTGAAGGATCTTCTTAAATAATAGAACACGTGCACCCAAAGAGAGGTATAAATATAAAGATTATTTAAAGGCAAAACCCCCTAACTTTCTAGATCTAAAATAAGAAATGAGTTCACAGGTTGAAGGCTACACCAGTCTTCAAACAATATTTTCTTCACAGAAATAGAAACAATTATCCTAAAATTCGTTTGGAGCCACAGAAGACCTCAAATAGCTAAATAAGTTTTGAGCAGAAAGAATAAAGCTGTTGGCTTTATGCTGCCTGATTTCAAATTATATTACAAAGCTATATTAACAAAAACAATGTGGTACAGGCATAAATATAGACACAGACCAATGGAACAGAATAAAGAACACAGAAATAAATTCACACACATACAGATAACTGATCTTTGACAAAGATACCAAGAACACACATTGTGGGAAGGACAGTCCCCTTAATAAACGGTGCTGGACAAACTGAATATCCACAGAAGAATACAGCTATACTCTTAACTTTCACCATATGCAATAATTGATTTGAAATGGATTAAAGATGTAAGTGTAAGACGAGACACAATAAAACTACTAGAAGAAAACCTAGGGGAAATGCTTCATGACATAGGTCTGGGCAAAGATTTTTTTGGAGAAGGTCTCAAAAGCACAGGTAACAAAAGCGAAAGTAGACACATGGATTGTAGTTTGAGTACTAGAGAAAGGGATAATTTTAACCCACTTTTAATATTTTTTTGTGTTCATTAACAGTAATATTCCCCTGTTAATTTCTTTCATAACACTATATATATATATATATAATTTTCTTGTTAATTTATTTGCTGATTTGCTTATTATAGTTATTTTTTCTTTATTTCAAACCCTTGTGTCAAGGGCTGACTTTCAATAGATCGCATTGAGAGAGCTGCTCTGCTGTGTACAAAACCCTGGCCCAGGAAGTTTTTTTATCACACCAGAAAATACAAGACATGGGACTTTCTGTGACATTCACTATTCTCAGTGTCTGTCCAGAGCTGGGCACTTAGGGGATACTTGTTATATCATCACAATCTGCTGTTTTATTTTATTAATGTTACTGGAATCAATTCCCTTTGTTTATAGATTCACTGTCATCACCCTTTTTAGGCTTTTACCATTTTTGGCTTGAACCTTACAATAGCTTCTTACCCAGTGTCTCTTCATTGTCAGTCTGTCCCTAACTCTCAAATTACCCCCTTCACTTGCCACCAGAGAACATGCTCTTAAACATATCTTTTAGCCCTCTACTCATCACTTTGGAGGGTGCCTCAGAACCTTTAAGAGTCTGCCCATGATTCTTAGTATGGCATAAAAACCCTCATAGACTAGCTAGTGCACATATCTCTATCTCTAACTTTATCTCCTCCCATTTCCTGCCTGCCATTTACTCTCTAGCAAAAATCAACCACACATAGTTTCCCAGCTACATCTTTCATGTTTTTATAGCTTGGTCTATGTTTGTTCATAATATCCTTTTTTCTTTAGGTTATTTTTCCCACACCATCTTTATCACCACCCTAACTTTTATCCATACATCAAGTTTCAGCTCAAAACTTATCTTCAAATTTTCTCCCACCATGCTACAGTTGGATATGTTATCTCTCCAGAGTCATCACATCGCACACTTAAATATCCTCTCAACACTACAGTTTATATCTGTTTGGATGCTGACTAACTTATTTGTCTGTAGTCTTTGATGAAGGATAATATACCTATTTATATTTCTATTACCTAGCCTACAGTAGGCACTCGCTTCTATATGCTGAATGAATAAACTTTCCAGGAGATAAACAGAAAAAGGAATGGAATGATATGAGCTTGCCTTTAATAACTGGCACTCTCATTGGGTGTACTAAAGTGAAATGAAATTACTAAGGGGTAGACAATGGAGTTGAAAGTAAAAAAATGAAGAAGCTACAGAAACTGTAACTCTGCCAGTTCAAAAGAGTTCTACTGATAAATGGAGTTGAGTATGTGATTTAAAACCTGACCTTCACTAATTTCCATCTTAACTCTATGTTGGATTGTTTTTTTGTTTGTTTGTTTGTTTGCTCCCAAAGTCAACAAGCAGAGAGTACTTTGTTCAGATATGCAGAAATTAAAGTGTCAGTGATTTCAAGACTTCATAGAAATGTATTGTTGATACTTCAGGTTTAGATACCCTGAAATTGGTTATTCCATGGGAAATACTATCTCCCTGTTTAGATAGTGAAAACATAGAGGATCCCCTCTATGCTATTTCCAATGTGTTTTACCATTAGAGTTCTCAGAAAGAGACCCTTCTTCTAGCTTTCTGCTAAAAGTAATTAAAGCCTCATAGTCTAGAAAAAGAGGGTTAAGAGTGCCTCAGCAATTAAACCTTCTTTTCTTGCAAGGGAAAAAAGTACAAGGAAGACTACAGAACTAAAAGAGTGGAAATAAAACAAATGAGGGTTTTTAGCCACAGGAGGTTATTTGACTAAACAGTGGGTAAGTCCTTCTCTAGGGGGATCTCTTTTTGATTATTTGGTGATCTCATAGTCCTTTCATTCAAATTCTGTGAAGCAAGCAATATGGCTTGCTATACATGTAGTCTTCTAGAATGAATATACTTCATAAGGAAGAAAACAGATGAGTAATTTGCAGGTGAGATTCATGGTTGGAAGAGAAATGTACTCTAAGAGAAGCAGTGTCTTGAGGCTATTCAGGGTAGTGGAGACCTTCCCCACGAACCATTGTTGTCTCCTAGGCCTGGGGGCCTGTGATGGAAGGGGAAGCCTCAGAGGTTTCTGAAATGCCTTCAAGGCTTTTCTCCCCATTGTCTTGGATATTACCAGCTTCCTCCCTTTTGGTCAAGCAAATCTCCCTAGCAAGTGGTGGCTCCACAACTTCATTCTATATACACTCTTAAATAGTCTTAGTTTAGACTATTAAACTAGAAATGATGTTAGAAATATCTAGCAGAAGAACCTTATTCTAAAGATGAAGAGAGAAAAACCCCAAAACTGTAGGACTTGTGAATACAGGAACCTCGTTTTTCACATTTTTTTAATCTCAAAAAAAATTGACAAACTTTCCTTGCATAAACCTTTGGTGTCTAACGATCTTAAATGCATTGTGGTAATATAACCACCCTGAATTATGCCAAAGTTGTTGGATTTATGGTATAAACAAGAATATGGATGCAACCTTGCTTGCAATAACTCCTTAACTTAGAATAATTCATTTAAACTTTCTGAATCTTAACTTTTTCAATCTGAAAACTGGGAATATAATAATACCCATCTTGAAATACTATTGTAAGAATAAAAAGAAAGTATGAGAAAATGTAGTGTAAACCAGTAAGTATAATGCAAATAGTGGTGATTACTATTATCATAAGTTGTCATTAGTAGGTGTGTAAAAACTTAAAAAAATTTATGAGAGTCATAGTATTTTATTGATAGAGGTTATTTTGGATACTATCTAGCCTCTTCTTGTGTTGGTTCATTTGCATTGCTATAAAATAATACCTAAGGCTGGGTAATTTATACAGAAAAGAGGTTTATTTTGCTCATGGTTCTGCAGGCCGTATATGAAGCATAATGCCGACATCTGCTCCTGATGAAGGCATCAGGAAGCTTAAAATCATGTTGGAGGTTTAAGGGGAGCCAGCATGTATCATGGTGAGAAAGGAGTAAGAGACAGAGGGGCATACCACACTCTTTAAACAACCAGATTTTGCTTGAATTCAGAGCAAGAACTCACTCACTACCACCAAAACAGCATGAATCCATTCATGAAGTATCTTCCTGCATGACTCAAACACCTCCCATCAGCTTCCACCTTCAACACTAGGGGTCACATTTCAACATGAGATTTGGAAGGGTCAAATATCTAAACTATATCATTCCCCTCCAGCCCCCAACATTGCATGCTCTTCTCACATTGCAAAATATAATCATCCCTTTCCAATAGTCCCCAGAAGTCTTAATTCATTCCAGCCTCCACTGAAAAGTCCCAAGTCCCAAGTCTCATCTGAGACTCAAGGCAAGTTCCTTCTACCTATGAGACTGTAAAATAAATAAAAAAAAAGTTATTTACATTCAAGATACAATGGTGGTAGTACAGGTATTAGGTAAAATTCTCATTCCAAAAGGGAGAAATCAGCCAAAAGAAAGGGGCAACAGGCCCCACACAGTCTGAAATCTATTGGGGTGGGCATTACACCTTAAAGCTCCAAAATAATCTCCTTTGATTCCATGTCCCACATCCAAGGCACACTGGTGCATGGGGTGGGCTCCCAAGGCCTTGGACAGCTCCACCCATGTGGCTTTGCAGGGTGCAGACCAAGTGGCTGCTCTTATGGGTTAGAGTTGAATGCCTGCAGTTTTCCAGGCTCAGGGTACATGCAACTAGTGGCTCTATCATTCCGGGGTCTAGAGGTTGGTGGCCACATTCCCACAGTTCCATTAGGCAGTGCCCTGGTGGGGATTCTATGTGGGGACACCAACCCCACATTTCCCCTCAGTGCTGCCCTAGGAGAGGCTCTCTGTGAAGGCTCCATCCCTGTGGTAGGCTTACACCTGGACACTCAGTCTTTCTCAAACATCCTCTGAAATCTAGGTGGAAACTGCCAAGTTTCCTACACTTTTGCATTCTGTGTACCTGCAGATTTAATCCCACATGGAAGCCGCCAAGGGTTATGGCTTGCACCTTTAGGAGCAGCATCCTGAGCTACACTTGGGGCCATTTGAGCCTCAGCTTGAGCAGGAGCAGTGGGTATACAGTGAACAGTGTCTTGAGGCTATGCAGGGTAGCAGAGACCTCCCCCACAAACCATTCTTGCCTCCTAGGCCTCTGGGCCTGTGATGGAAGGGGACGCCTCAGAGATTTCTGAAATGCCTTCAAGGCTTTTCTCCCCACTGTTTTGGATATTACCAGCTTCCTCCCTTTTGGTCAAACAAATCTCCCTAGCAAGTGGTGGCTTCACTACTTTGTTCTATATACATTCTGAAAATGATCTTTCCTATTTTACCACATGCTCAGGTTGTGAATTTTCTAAATTTTTATGCCCTGCTTCCCTTTTAGTTATAAATTCCAAATTTAAGTCATTAATTTGCTTCCATATATGATCATAGATTATTAGAAGCAGCCATGTCACATCCTGAATGCTTTGATACTCAGATACTTTAGATACTTTGATAGTTACATAAGTTCAGCTTTCCACAGGTTCCCAGGACATGAATACAATGCAGCCAAGCTTTGTGCTAGGGTGTAACAAGAGTGACCTTTGCTCTAGTTGCCAATGAATTCTTTGTGTCTATCTGAGACCTTATCAGTGTGGCCTTTACTATCCATATTTCTATCAACATTTTGGTGACAACCACTTAACAATTCTGTAAGAAATACCAAACTTTCCTTCATCTTCCTGTCTTCTTCTGAGCCTCCAAATTCTTCTAAGCTCTGCTCATTACCCAGTTCCAAAGCCACTTTCACACCTTCAGGAATCTTTATAGCAATGCCCCACTCTTCTGTATCAGTTTTCTGTTTGTCCATTTTTATTGCTATAAAGGAATATCTGAGGCTGGATATTTTATAAAGAAAAGAGGTCTGTTAGGCTCACAGTCCTGCAGGTTGTTCAGGAAGCATAATGTTGGTATCTGGATCTGGTGAGGGCCTCAGGAAGTTTACAATCATGGTGGAAGGCAAAGGGGAGCCAGCATATGTTATCGCCAGAAAGGAAGCAAGAGAGGGAGCAGGGTTAACACACTCTTTTTAAACAAAAAGAGGTCATGTGAGATCTGGAGCAATATCTCACTCACTAACACAAGGACAGCAGCAAGGTATTTAAGAGGGATCCACACCCATGACCCAAACACCTCCCACTAGGCCCTACCTCCAACATTGGATGTCACATTTGCACATGTGATTTGGAGGGAACAAATATCCAAACAACAACACTTCACCTAATGTTACATGTGAGAAAACTTAGCTCCAGAAACATGAAATGGCTTACTCACAGCCATGCAGTAGAAAAGTTTGTAATCACCTAATTGTAAAACTCAAGGCATGGTTACCAAATAAAAGTTGTATGCATTTATGTTGTGCAGTGGGATGTTTTCATAAATCTTTACATTGTAAAATGGTCAAATCAAGCCAATTAACATATCTATCACGTCACATTTTTTGTGGTAAGCACTTTTACAATCTACTCCCCTAGCAGTTTACAAGTATGCAATAGTCAGCGAGTATTCATTGAGAATTACTCTATACTTATTGCTCTTTTTTTTTTTTAACATGTGTCACCTATTTTAGTACAGCAACCCTGTAAGACAGATGATTCAATATTATTCCCATGTTATGGATGACTCACCTAAGGTGTGGTGAGGGTGAAAACTTCACATGATTCCCCAGCTAGTAAGCAGAGTAGCTACAATTCAAACTTGGCAGGCTATCAAGGGCTCCCAAATTTCAGTCCTCTGATGTCTTCGTCATTCCATAAGCTTTTCTGTGCTTCTGAATCAGTTATCTAAATGGCTCTTCAATTGTGCAGAATGGGCAGTGGTATTTTCCTGTTTGCTTAAAAAATAACCAGAGTTCCTTAAGACCATGGCGTACCTATGGTTTCTGAGTAATTTACAATATGCTCTTATTATTTTCTCTTTAATTTTAAACCATTTCAGTTAACATGCTCTTGTTTTCTTCTTAACGATTTAATGTGTTTCATTTCATAGAGGAATGAGACTGTAGTATTCCAGTTACACCTTCGTTATCCAAGTATCTTCCTAGTTGCTAGGGTTTCTCTCCCATTCTTTCTATTGAATTGATAGGAATCTGGTTCTCATAAAGGAATTACAAAATCGGACTTCTGTGTGCTATGAACCTTCTCCAGCTTGCAAAAAGAGACTCCACAGGAGGCTCCCTCAAAATAAGCCTTTTTTGTTGAATGCTACAATGTTACTTGACAACTGCAGCAAATCACAATGTGGGTGCTTGTGCCTGTGCATCACTCTCTTAATCTCTCCTCACCTGAGCGAAGCCCTGGGTGCAACTTTCTCTTTGGTGTGAAAAGAGGCTCCAGAGAGTAGCTGCTTTACGGATTCTGATGAATATCAGGAAATAACAGCAGGATCAAGGCTAGATAGAAGTAGAGTTATCAGAATGGGAGTGTAGGAACTATACACCAGCTCTGGCATCCCCTTATCGAATAATCATACATAATTAAATTGGGAAGGGAAAATGACTATTTTTAAACAAGCATAAAAAGTATTATTTTGGAGACTGGTATAATATAAGCAAGCCAGCTATTCATGCTGTACCCAAGAGCTGAGACAGAACTAAATTATGCTTCAGATTAATGTATCGGTCAGTTCAAAGGTTAGACAAACAGCTGTTTCTCGAAGAGGCACACTACAAAGCTTAACTGTTCATTGGAAGGTCTGTAATGGTCTCAATGGATTCCCAAAGGAGTCTCTGTTATTTGTTTGTGATTGGGAGATATCCAAAGCTGACTCCATGCTACCGATGACCTTTATTGCTAGGGCAGGAGGGCCAAACTCTGGAGCCAGTGTGATTTGACCAGTCTCTGGGAAAGAAAAAGAAGAAAAAAACACCCACACATGCAACATGTCTTCAGTGACTCAAAGATTATGCACAGACCTGCAGTTTGGATGAGCGAAGGAATGCTGGAGGGTCAAGAAGTTTACTTGCTCATTTCTGCAGAAATGCAAAGGAACTTAAAATAGTAAGCCATTCACTAACTCAGTTTACAGTAGTCAGGCTTGATTTGATACAAAACTACATGACCGGAAGTTATTAAAAAAAGGAATGAAACAAGTTACATTTTCTTTCAACATTTACCATCATTCTCTTGATGATTTGGAGATACTTGAATAACTCCTCATTTAAAACAGCTAATTGTAAAATAAAATAAAATAAAGCTCTAAGAGAATGGCACAGAGAAGAGGAAGATAATTGAAACTAAAGTTGTAGATTCGTATACAGTATATTTGGAAATGATTATATTTAAAGTTAAAAGTATGTAAATTCAGGTCTCAGAAAAGGTAACTTGGTAACTTCTTGAAGAGGTCCTGAGAGATTTTTAGGGGTTCCTTCATGATGGTTTCCAAAGTCTTCCAAGAACATGATCCATTTTTTTTTTCCACTCAGATATATTCGTTATTTACTCACTCTAAGACACCTACCATTTATTGTTTACTGTTATCTTCATGCTTCCTTACCACAATTTACCATAATAATTCTTAGTTTTTAAAATTTTTATTTTGTCTCGTACATAAATTTTGAGTTAAGATTGATATAAATCTTCTTTATGGCATTTCAGGACCAGGTGCAGTGGCTCATACCTGTAATCCTAGCACTTTGGGAGGCTGAGGTGGGCAGATCACTTGAGGTCAGGAGTTCGAGACAAGCCTGGTCAACATGGTGAAATCCAGTCTCTACTAATAGTACAAAAATTAGCCGGAAATCGCTTGAACCCAGGAGGTGGAGGATGTAGTGAGCCAAGATCATGCCACTGCACTCCAGCTTGGGCAACAGAGCGAGACTCCATCTTAAAAAACAAAACAAAACAAAACAAAAACTTTATTGCATTTCCACAAGTCTATTCAATATTCACTGAAATCAAAAGAAAATTCTTGAACAATTATTAGAAACAGCAACTTGAGATTTAAGGGAATAGAAGGAAAATATTTCTTTTTTTTTTTTTGAGACAGAGTCTCGCTGTCGCCCAGGCTGGAGTGCAGTGGCGTGATCTTGGCTCACTGCAGGCTCCGCCTCCCGGGGTTCACGCCATTCTCCTGCCTCATCCTCCCGAGTAGCTGGGACTACAGGTGCCTGCCACCTCGCCCGGCTAATTTTTTGTATTTTTAGTAGAGACGGGGTTTCACTGTGTTAGCCAGGATGGTCTCGATCTCCTGACCTCCTGATCTGCCCGCCTCGGCCTCCCAAAGTGCTGGGATTACAGGTGTGAGCCACCGTGCCCGGCCAATATTTCTTAATAAGAAGATGTGGCTTCTACATAGACAGACATCAGCATAAAATCTACAATTTTCCTGGAGTGGGGGTATGGCTGCACCTCACCTTAGCTATTTATCTATTCAAATATTATTCATTAGAGTATTCACTGATTTATTTGACAAACATTTCCGTATTCTATCTTAGAGTGAGTGTATTAGAATAGATATTTTACATTGACAAAATAATTATATGATTTTTGCTTGGTGTAAGTGCTAAAACAATGAAGATGGCACAAGAAGCAGTTATTGAGAAATGGTATTGGCACTTGGGGACAATTTGGAGTAGGTTGAAGGACCCACGTGTCTGAGAATATCTCCAAATTGAGCTTATAGAGATTAGAGAACAATGGTGCCTCTGATAGACATAAGGATGTGGAGAATGAAACCAGTTTGAGGGAATGAGAGTAATGAATTAAACACATTAAGCCCTAGTAGCATTTTCACCAGGAAGATAAAGATAAGAAACTTGAAATTGGGAAAGTTGAAAAGACCTAGAGAGGGTTTTGAGAGTCATAAGTTGATAACTTCATCAGAGAGTCAGCAAGAAGAGAACAAAAGGATTTTTGAGCAGTCAAAACAGCCCAATTTCAAAAGCTTACATCTGTAATGAAATGGGTTCATTTTATCAGCTGCATGTTGAAGTCCACATGTAAAGAAAACCCACAATCAGGGTTATCTGGGTCTGAAAATTGTCACAGTGGGAGATTAAGGGGTTATATTGGCCCAGGAATGAAATGACCAGGTGGTCCAAGCCAGGAAGAAAGAGAGCTAAATCAGAAAGGAGCCTTATATCTCACTCAGGTGTATGGATTAGGATCATGTGACTAAAGAGACCAATGAGCAAGAAAAGCAGGTTCAGTTGCAGCTGACAAGGGGGAGAAACTCCCAGAAAGGGGTGCAGGGGGGTGCAGTGGAAAAGGTACGTGGAAGGGCACCAAGACTGTGCTTCTGCAGTCACGCTCTGCTGTAGATTTTTCTCATCTGTATAGTGAGACTACTTGACAGATAAATGAGGCACTACAGGCAAGTCCAGTATGCGTGTAAGACCTTGATCTCTCTCATCATTCTGTCTTCTAATATGATGCATTAAAAATAGGAGTGCTTAATAAATAGTAAAATTGGTTAAATGGGCTGGGGATGGTGATTCACACCTGTAACCCCAGCCCTTTGGGAGGCCAAGGTGGGAGGATTCCTTGAGGCCAGGAAGTATCAACCAGCCTGGGCAACATAGTGAGACCCCAAGTCTCTACCAAAAATAAAATAAAAATTACCTGGGTGTGATGGTGTGCCTGCATGTAGTCTCAGCTACTTCAGAGGCTGAAGTGGGAGGATTGCTTGAGTCCCAGGAGTTCAAGGCTGCAGTAAGCTATGATTGTGTCACTGCACTCCAGCCTGAGTGACAGAGAGAGAGACTCTGTCTCTGGGGAAAAAAGAAAAAAAAATTTAATGAATATTTAAATTAATTATGTCTATAGCAGGGGAGTGCTTTATGTTTAAATCGTGTGATACAAATCACACATCTTTGAACTGCATGGACTCTGTTCTTCCTGGAGACGACTGGTATAAAATCAAAGAATAATGCCAAGGAGGTAGAAAGCTGGAGCCAAGCTTTTAGAGATATCATCAGGAATAACACTCACTCATGGCTATCACTAAGAGCAAATCAGGCATCAGGTGCTGAGGTGAGATGAGGGGCAGCCAGCCAGGATCAAGAGCCCTTTATTTTGATTCTGAACCCGTCAAGAGCAAAGAAGAATGTCCTATTCATTTTTATATCTACGATGTCATTAAAAATGCCTGTCACATTTGTGTCTTAATTAATGAATTTGAAGAGGGATGTGGTATAGTTTGATGGTATATTTCAAATGAAGAAATGCCCTATGATTGTAGAAGCAGCACAAGGGAGCCAAGAGCAAGTTCTCTCCTTCATGCATTCATTCATTCTCAAATAGGTATTGGATACCTACTATGCACTAGACTCTTTATTTGGCCCTGTGTATGCAAAGCTGAACAAGGCTAAAAATGTCCCTGTTACCACAGAGCTTAATTTGGTTGGAGACTATATTTATTAAATATAATGTTGGATAAAGTAGGAAAAAGTGAAGCCTCTGTGGTAAAAGTGATTGAAATGTATCAGATGATTTGAGAAAAGCCACATTTAAGAGCTGGTATGGGAATAGGGCAGGAGGTGGAGAACAATGGGATTTGATGGCAATAATGAAATACTAGTTTCAACAGGCACAATCAATTAGTCTAGTATTAGATCAACCAAGTGAGGAGGTGGGATGAAATGGATTAGATCAATTGTTCTCATCCATCTAGAAGCATGTAGAACATGCAGATTTCAGGACCCATCCCTGGAAATACTGAATCAGTAGGTTTGAATGTGCCCAGCTTACAGTGAATAAATACTCCAGGTGATTCCAATGTAGTCAGTTTCCAGACCACAATATGAGAAACACTGAGTTCAACTGAAAATTCGGGAGATAATTAGGAGAATGACTGAGAGTACTAGGCAGGATACTGGACAGGATGGGATTAGATAGATGCCTTTTGGTGCTACAAATGGGCTGTAGCACTTGTTGGCCTGAATGGATGCACTTTTTTTGGCTAAATCTGCTTATCTGAAGTTCCAACTCATTTCAAATTAAATTTAAAAGTTGTGTGCATAAAATAAAATTTTAGGATTTTATTTTTGTAGAAACCAGAGGAAAAAATACATTCAGATCAATTAATTGATTGTACTACTTACAAAATCTTATTACAGGAAGAGGAATATAAGGGAAACAGAACTATGGTTATCGATATCTTTCTATTTTATATACTCTATTTTCTCAAGTTAAAACGAAGAAAAAAATTACTGTATATTTTGATTTCAATTTGCTATAGAAGTTTTCAGTGTTATAGTCCATTTAATGTTGTTTATGATTTAAATGTTATAAAATGTAGCAAGTCCTTGCATGAGGAAAAATACATAAATTGATGAATATCAGGGTGGGCATGGAGTCTCAGGCCTGTAATCCTAGCAGTTTGGGAGGTCAAGGGGGTGTGGGTCACTTGAGGTCAGGAGTTCGAGACTGGCCTGGCCAACTTGGTGAAATGCCATCTCTACTAAAAATGCAATGGTGGCACACACCTGTAGTCTCCACTACTCAGGAGGCTGAGGTGGGGGGATCACTAGAGCACATTAGGTCGAAGCTGCAGTGAGCCAAGATTGTGCCAGTGCACTCCAGCCTGGGTGACAGAATGAGACCCTGTCTCAAATAAATACATAAATAAATAAATAGAAAGAAGAAATAAATTGATGAATATCTCAGTTGAGTATTTATCTATATCCTTCATTCTAAGAACAACTGAATCTTTGAGGAAAAAAGAGAAACTCTTTTGTCTCTAATAGTAATTTACCTTTTTTTTCAAAAATAAGACAGTAATGAGATTAAAGTATTGATATAATTAGTATTCAACATTTTGAATTTGTGGCATTTCCCAATATGCTTCTATATTTGATCAGGTTAATTTGTACTTACCTGAAAGAACATATAATGTTATTTTAAACTCAAGCAATCAAGAAAGGTATTATCAAATTATACATTCTGTCTCCCTTAAAATAGGTGGTTGGCTGCACATTCTCAGGCTTTACAGGGCTCCTGAAGATATTAATGATTAACTGAGGGAAGTACAGGATGAAACAATCTGGAGCCCTAGTATAGGGATTCAAAGACCCCTCTGCTCATTTTCATTGAACATGTTGATAAGTTTCAGAAATTTTGATAGATAGTCTTCCAAACATGTCCCTATTTTTTTCATGAATCTGAGTGAACATAAAGACACTATGCTGTCATCTCCCTGAGGATTTTGCCAAATTCTTGAGAAAAAAAATCATAATCCAGTATTAAAAAATACATGAATGACTGTGGTTAATAATAATATAGAGTTTCAAACAGCTAGAATGAGGATATTGAATGTTCCTAACACAAATAAATGAATAATGTTCTAGACGATGGATAGCTCTAATTACCCTAACCTGATCACCACATATGATATGTATTGAAATACCACTATGTACCCCATAAATATGTAAAATCATAATTTGTCAATTTAAAAAATATATGAGTAAAAGGACAATGAGAAAATTCAAAGGAGACAGCATTGCATCATTCTGTTGCCTTTTTTAGCTAGCTTTTGCTCTCCTGTTCCCTGGGACTATGGCTTGTTTCCAGCATGGAAGACCAAAAGAATTGGAGGTCTTCAACTTAGTAACCGTAAAGACATTGATCATCGTTCATGGAATCATTTAGCGTGAGATAGATGTGTGTGATGTCAATAGTCAATTGGTCTGTTAGTAAGTTACGTGTTTTAAAGTTCAAGTAGGCAATTATCTTAACAGAATTGGCTTTTCATGGAACATGAAAGTCAGAAAGTAAAGAATTATTGCATTTAACAGTTTTTTGGGTATGGTAAAAGTTTTGCAGGCCAGGATAGGATGTTACATTCCCTGACACTTCTTGAAAAATTTGTTGCTGTAGATTTCATGGGAAAAGTTAAAATATGATTACATTATGCTTCATTATAGGTTTAAGGAAAATATTTTTCAAAACCTCATACAACATATATGCTATAGTTGATTCTATTATTCATTTAGGAACTTCTAATCTACTTATTTAGTCATGCTATTTATGATGACTCTGATGTTTTAAATTGTTAAGCTACTTAGTGGTTAAGAGTATGCCTCCTAATTATATTATAAACTCCAAAACTGTTGATTTTGCACTCAAGAGACCCTTAACAAATATATTTCTAATGGAAAAAAACATCCAGTTTTTTCAGAATTGACTTGAGAGCATCATGATCAGCACAGCAATATCATCAGGTACCCTTCCCAACCCAGGAGCCTTAATCTCAGCCTAATTCAGGAATGGTTGAGCTACCTAATCCATGCTAGAGCAGGAGAAAAAGGTGCATTGTAGGTAAATCTTGTGTGGTTGACAATTGGTAACTTTCTTCTTTGTATCAGTTCAGTGTTCATTTTCCAGTTCTTTTTGCTCACAATTTCCATAGAATGGGACCTGGTTCTCACTTTTGAAGGAGCAAAACTAAGAGAAGAGCCAAGGCTGTTCTGAGGGTTAACCCTAATTGTGGAGAGTAACAATAGCGGCTTGTCCTGCTGAGTCTGCTGCAGTACTCTCAGCAACCCCCTTTGCAAAGGTCTAAAGATAAAGAGAGCCCAAAATCCCATATCCCTTCCAAATCCTGGGGATTAACACTGCTGTTATTTGCTCTTCATGCCAAGCCAGCCCAGAAGAATGGGCAGGGCCAGTCAGTGGGATAAATTCAGCAAATGGGAACAACTGCCCAACTTTCCTTATTCTCACTGGGTGCAGTGATGACAATGGAAGTTTGATTTCCAAACACTGAAGGCTTCCACCTCCATATATGCAACTATAATAATGGTAATACTCAAGTAACTCAGACATGGAGCACAGACCGTGAGGGATTTACACCCGTTCACAAAGGACAGTCAGTATCACAATCAGAATTGAAGTGATTTCAGAAAAATGTTTTTCCTGACTTCAGCCTAAACACAAAACCATCAACTGTTACAAAAGAATTTGCAAAGTATTAAATTATGAAATAATGTCTTTTTAACTCTTGACATGGCATAAGAAGGATGGGCTAATTTATCTTAATGTGGTTTTTATTTTATTTTTAAAATAACGAGATAACTCAATGGAGTGATTAACATTCTAAAACAATAAACGATCAGATTACTGCAAGGTCCTGACTTACTGTAAAGTCTCAGAGGTAAAAACGCTTTGAGTCAACAGTGAAACTCCATCCTCTTGTACTTAGGTATAGCTCCACATAAGGTAGAGCATGTCTGGTGCCCTGCTGTTTGGAAATGACCCAAAGGCAGGAGTGGAAGATGAAGTTTCAGCAGGAGAGACTGAGGATCTCAGAGGATTTGCTCTGGGATGCAGAGACGCTTGCCTGTGAGTTACAATTTCCAAAGAAGGCTTCACTAGTAGTTTTGAACAATTGTGACTGGGTCTCTTGCCCTGAGCCGGTAATGGGAGGCTCTGTAGTTATTACAGTGTGTTGACTCTGGATGGCAACCATGGAAAATTTTAGAAGCAGGGAAACATTACATGGAGTCTTGAAAGACATAACTCAGACATGCAAAATACATTTTCTCTGACATTTCTTTCTCTCTGTTTCTCTCACTCTCTCTCCATTTCTCTCTCTTTCTCTCGTTCATCTGTTTATTTCGCCCTTAGCAGAAATCATGCATTGCATAAAATAAAATTGACTAGCAAGTGTTTTATCTTTCAAATATGTTTTCTTTACTTATCATATAAGGGGTACTACAACACAAGAAATATTACAAAATGGTGATTTTCTAACCAGCTGAAATTGAGATTTCTCCAAGCGTTATTTTAAAAATTTAAAGCTGGTGGCACCTTCCTGTTACAAATTATCATTTACAAACTTGCTACTTGCTGCCAGGTGATTTTAAACTTAATATTGACAACATTAAGATTTGGTACACCATAGCATTTATAATGAAAATGCAAGCCTGCAATTGTGAAAAGCTGGAAATAAGCTTGGAATTATGCTCCCATTAGAGATGCTGGTCTCTTGTTGCCTGAAGTGTCAGTGGGAGGGAGGAAAAGTTCTTTTGCACAGTAAAACTTACCATATGGGCCCTCACCTAAGCGAAAGCTCCACTGTTGTATAAGATGAGAACCTGGCCTTGGAGTTGAATGAGCTGCTGAAATCTGATCAGCCAAAGGCCAACCTGCAGGAGGCTGTCATCGCCTCCCAGAGTTTGCAAAACTTAAAAGGGAACCACTTTCGGGTTCAGGATTTTCTAGAAAAGACTATTGGCTATTGCGGATCCTGAAGCATTGCAGCAGGTCTCATCTTTTGATTAATTTGTATTGTTCGTGGTGTTTCATTTGTTTTGTCTTGTCTTGCCCAATCCTTGATTTCTCTGTTCACCTCTGCATTGTATATTCTGTGCACCCAAAGCCTGGATAATTTCATCTGGGAAGATAAGATCTCCTGTAAGTACTTTTCTTCTGGCTAGTTTTCCCCATATCACTCATCCTCTTCCCTGCCGCTGCTGTCTTACAAAACCTAGGCTGCACCCTTATTTTTGTCAGGGATTCACAGAAATGTTTTGCTTTGAAGTGTGCACCTGTTGGTGATGCATTTGTGAATCATTTTGTAAAATGCGTATGTGATTTAGCAACATAAAGATAATACCTTCCTTGTAGAGACCAGTGAGTCAGTATTTCACAGAGGAGCCATCTCTCAAAGGAGAGGACAGTAAATCTCCATCCCATAATGATCACACCCTTCCAACATCATTTCTTCTTTTAGATGGATTTATTTTTAGAGGATTTGTTTTATTATGTATTATCTGAGATTACAAGAATCAGGTTTATATGCACTCAGAAAAGTTGTTCTGAAATTCTGTGAATATTGCTTGCAATGTGATCTTTTAAAATCTAAATCATAAATCATTTTTACAAATAGGATATTTTCTATTCCTTTTGTAGTGTACACTTTAACTGTGGAGTAACCTTATGCCAAACCCTTAAAACAACATCACTTTGGGGATTAGAATTTCCAAACGCATAGAAAGAAAACATTGTTAGAGAGTTCAAAATCAGCTAAGGCTTATTTTCATTGTGTTAAATGGTTAATGCACATGAGATGGCTGTGGAATAAGAGAATGAGTTCTTAGCTTGGAGTTCTTCATGTTCGGTGTGAGATTTAAACAAGACGATGGTTGTGGACCGCCCAGCACAGGGCCTGGGATATTAGATGATCAATACTGCTAATTGTATCTGAGCTGGAATGGTTCAAGGCCCCAGATACTGTGAACATATAGTTGAGATTATTACCATAAAATAAGTCCAAAACACAACAGCTAGAACAAAGATGAAAAGTATATTCTATCTAGTTTAATAATTAGTGGCCATCAATATTCTTTCTTTTGATGGTAATATTCCCCCAGCTCACCTAGAAAGCAGAGAAGCTACAGTGATACAGATTTTCAAATGTGCATCTTGAAAAGGAAAAAAGAGGAAGAAGAGGAGGAAGGGGGAGGAAGGGGAGGAAGGAGAGGGGGAGAAAAAGAAGAGAAAGAGGAAGAGAGAAGAATAATTAACTGTATTATGCTAAGCACTTGAAGTGGGAAGCATTATAATGTAGTAGTTAAAAGAAAAATTGGGAGTGAGACTGCTTGGGTTCAAATCTTGCCCTAGTATATAAGAGCTGTGACCTCATGTAAGTGATTTAATGCCTCCAAACCACAACTTTCTCTTCATTGAAACGGACATGTAATCTTACCTACCTCCAAGGATTGTTGTGAGAATTAAATGTGATGGTAAGTCTAATACATTTAAATAGTACCTGTCTCTTTGTAAGTAATAAAGATTAGCTATCATTATACATTGCCTCCAGTGCTTATAACAACCCTTAAAATAGGAACATTTTTCTCACTTTTCCAAAGATAAGCACATTTCTTAATGGCAAAGCTGAGAAAATTCAGGTGGACTCCAAATTTGAAGAATGAAGTTGAACTCTTACCTTACACCATATACAAAAATTAAGTGGATTAAAGACCTACACGTAAGAACTAAAGCTATAAAAATCCTAGATGAATACATAGGGGAAAGCTTCATAACATTGGGTTTGGTAATTATATCCTGAGTATGACACTAAAAGTATAGGTAACGAAAGTGAAAGTAGATGTACTACATAAAACTCAAGCACTTCTGTGCCTCAAAGGAAGTAATTAACAGAGCAGCTGGGCATGGTGGCTCACGGCTGTAATCCCAGCACTTTGGGATGCTGAGGCAGGTGGGTCACTTGAGGTCAGGAGTTTGAGACTAGCCTGGCCAACGTGGTGAAGCCCCATCTCTACTAAAAATACAAAGATCAGCCAGGCGTGGTGGCACACACCTGTAATCCAAGCTACTCGGGAGGCTGAAGAATCACTTGAACCTGGGAGGCGGAGATTGCAGTGAGCACAGATCTCATCACTGCACTCCAGCCTGGGTGACAGAGTGAGACTCCGTGTCAAAAAAAAAAAAAAAAAAAAAAAAAAAGAAAAGAAATAATTAACAGAGCAAAAAGTCAACCTACAGAATGGAAGAAAATATTTTTAAATGATATATTTAATAAGAGCTTAATATCTAAAATATAAATAATATCTAAAACACAACAACAACAAAATAACCCAATTTATAAATGGGCAAAGGACTTGAATTAAAATGTCTCTGAAGAAGATACACAAATGGCATGAAAATATGGTCAACTTCACTAATCATTAGAGAAACACAAATAAAAAGAACAATGAGCTATCACTTCACATTTATTAGGATGGCTGCTAAACAAACAAACAAAAAACAGTTAAAACAATCCAGAAAATAATAAGTGATGGCAAGACTGTAAATGCATCAGAACCCTTGTGCATTGTTGGTGGAAATGTAAAATGGTGCAACCACTATAGAAAACAGAATGGAGTTCTTCAAACAGTTAAAAGTAGAATTATGCACATATAATGCAGCCATCCACTTCTGGGTATATACCGCAAATAATTGAAAGTGGAATCTCAAAGAGGTATTTGCATACCTGTGTTCCTTGTGGCATTATTTATGATAGTCAAGAGATGGAAGCAACCCAAGTGTCCATGGACAAATGAATGGCTAGATTAAATGTAGTATATAGATTCAATGTAATATTAGCATTAAACTGGGAAAGATCCTGTCACGTACTACAACACAAATGAACCTTGAGAATATTATGCTAAGTGAAATAAACCAGTCGTAAAGCAACAATGCTGATTGATTCCACTTGCACATGTTATCCAAAGTAGTCAAACTCACAGAAACAGAAAGGATGCTGATTGCCTGGGGCTGAGGGGGGTGGAGAAATGGAAAGTTTTTGTTCAATGGGTGCAGAATTTCAGTTTTGCCAGGTGAGGAACTTTTGGTGATCTGTTCCACAATAATGTGAATATAGTTTACGCTACTGAACTGTACATTTAAAAGTGATTGAGTAAATTTTATGTAATGTGTTTTTCAGCACAATTAAAATTGGTAAGTAAATAAATAAAAATTTATATCAATGTAAATATGGAGTATTGAGAAAAATGTGGTGGATAAAAGTTCGGTGTGGCAATGGATCATTGAAAGAAAGCCTACAAAGTAAAATATTTTCAAAATTAATATTCACAAAATATTTATACTTGAATTCCATCCTACTGGGCATTTCTCAAACAATTCTACCTGCATAAAAAAAAGCTCAGCATGTAATGCATATTTAATATTTGTCGACTAGATGAATCTTTTAATACATGTATTTTTAAATGATGTTTTCCAATGATAAATTCAAATAAAACTTTCCTCATCAAAAACATCTACTGTGTTAGCATTTTCCCTAAACCCTGAAGAGGTTGTTAGCTTTTTCAATGATAATTTCTAGATATAATCTGATCAAAACTTTTTGGGAGAAAGCGATTACATATACAATAAATTAATTCAAGTGGGGGAGAAAATCTTTGCGTTGTAGCACTTGAGAAAATGAAATTGCATGGTGCTCTGAGTGGGGCTCTGAAAAAGGTGTTTTTCTTACCTTGGGGTTAAAGAGACAAAGAAGTAGAAACATCAAAGATGAGAAGAAAGAGTGAAGAAAAAGACGAAAGGTAGAAGAGATGCATGGATAAAGGAAGTAATATTCAAAGACGAGGAAAAATGGAAAAATGAACGAACTTAAGAAAAAATAATCTAGGGGTTGGAGATCAAATAGAATTATGCTATTTAAAGGGAAACTCCATTGAACTGAATTAGAAACAGAAAAGTGCCACGTTTGGCAGGAGTGAGGTTCTACTCCAAGTAACAATATAGAATTATTAGGTAGGGATTAGGATAGTATTTGTTAGGGACCTTCACACATTGAGAGGTGAAGGAACTTGAACTAGATTTACAGAAGTGATACAATACGAATACTGGCAGTTAGCAAATATGGCGGACAGAACTAGATGTGGTAGAGAGGTTATGTGGAGCAAAGGCCACCTGTGTAAACCCTAGCAAGAACTTCCTCTTTATCTTGAGAGAAGCAGGGACTTGAGACTATGTTTTGTTGAGCTCCAGATAGCACTGCCACTCTTTCTCATATTTCTTTTTAATTCATTGTGTTACCCACTAATGTTCGTCCGTGCAATGTATAGGGTTTAAGCAATGTGCCTTGACATAACCTCTGTTTGTGACTTCTCATTTTTATAAGCCATACTCAAATAATATATTGCCACTCTTCAAAACCATGAATTCCAGGATTGTTTCAATCCCAGGCTAATTCCTGTACCACATTTACCTGTATTTTGGGTAATCTATTAGCAGCCTATAGTCTCCTTATGAATTATATTAATGAGCAGTTTATCTATTTTCTTAGTGCCTTAGTTTCCTCAGCTGTAAAATATGGGTACAAATAGTACCCAATATGTTGGATTCTTTGAGATGAATGATGGTGTTACTAAGTGCAAAGTGCCTAGAATAGTGTCTGCTGTGTAATAAGGGGTATATGTGTTAAGCCTTTTAAACTATTATTGTTTTTTATATAAACAAATGAGTAAAATATGAACAAGCTAAAATATCTCAGAACAGACACTTTATGTGGGAGGCATGATAACTTGTAAATACCAGTGAATAGTGGTTAATTTATTATGAACAAAGTTATAGATGTTTGACCCTTTTTCTTTCTATATTGTGTAATGTTTGATTTGGGGTTGATGAAATGGATAAATTAAACCTAATACGATTTTTGGGGAGTAGCGTGGAGTTTAAACATCAGTGGCATGTTATGAACCAAATATTGCCTGGGAGCAGAGATTTTTATTCCTTATTCCCTGTTTAATCATCTTGAGTGGTCCCATTATTTTTAAAAACTTAGTAACTTTTTAATGATCATAGAAGAACATTACATTCTGTAGATGACATATGAATTCTGGAGAGAAAGGAAACATTGAACAACTAGTATCCACTGACATACAGGGAATAAATTGAAGGTAACCAGATTCAATTATCTAGTCACCTAGTGTATTTACAAAACCGGAATGTGGTGAAAATGCTACTGTTATTATCAATACTATGTGAAAAACTAAATGAGATATCTTTAACAGAATTATTGCCTTGTCTGATGGGCTGCAAGTCCATGAGAACAGGATCCCAAAGTTTAAAGAGTGTTACTGTAGTTACTGAAAGATGAAAGACCAGACTGTTCTAGTAGCAAAACTGTTATCTTCAGCATTAAGGTTTTCTCCTAGTAGCCATTGCCAAGTGTTAATAGCTCTTTGTATCTCTGAGATATTTTTAAAGGACTCAATAAAGTCAGGGTGTCCAAAATCATAAGTCGACGCTCACTCTTAATTACTTGAGGAACAAAAATAGTTGTTCCTTAAATGAAAAAATATTTAAACTAGGGTATAATTTCAAAAATCGGAGGCATAAAGGTGACAAGGTATCTTTTTACTCCATTATAATGTCCTTTCTGTGACACTCCAAGTCCATTTATACCAACAGGAACAACTTTCTTTTTTCCCAGCATATCATGAAACATTTAGCTTCCTGGGGTTATTAATCACACTTTGCACTTAAATGGCCTGAGTTTGAAAATGCAGTGCCTAGAATTCTATAAACAGTCATTCATTCTTTAAAAAAAAAACTTCGGGAGGTTGTAAGTTCCGTGCTCATCTTATCCCAATTATTCAGTTCCTGGAATTTTCATACGCTTGCCATTTTCAGAGGATCCATGTCCATTGATGTTTTCTCTCGGTATAAAAGCTACTGATAGTTTTGATAACAGTCAAACTGAAATTGTTGAAAGAACCTAGTCTTTTGCCCTAACTTGTAGCCATCTTTCACTCTTGTGCATTTTTGCTTAGAGGTCAATTTTTCTAGGAAGCCTTCTCTGATGCTGGGGTTAGCTCTTCCTGCTAGGTGCTCACACCACCCTCTGTGTGTTGAATGTGATAGTACCCACGTGTATGATATCTTGCTTATGTAATTATATGTTTCCAAAATGACACTGTAGGTAAGATCTAAGGATGTAATTTGCTTTATTCTTATCACCTTTATGAGTACTAGCAAGATGCTCGTAGTAGCAAATATATTTTTGTTACTGAATAATGAATGCTATATGGCTCTGAAATTGAGTATAATTCAGTCTCGTTCAGGAATTAATTGTGTGACCCACAAAAAATTCACTAAGCTTTCTAGTTATCAGTATATTTTTGCTAAAAATAACAATTCTAACATTTTGGAAGCAATTTTTATGAACCAAGTGTGAGCAATGAATTAACCCATTCAATCTTATACAAATCCTACAAAGTAGATACTCTTATTATCCCTAGTTTAGGGTTGAAAGAATTAAGGCCTGGAAGGATAAAACAACCTGTGTATTGGCAAAGCAAGTAAGTGGCAGGATTGGGAATTTGAATCTAGACATTGAGACTCAAGAACTCAGGCTTTTAGCCATTACACTATACGGCCTCCCTAGACACTTAACATAATTTTTCAGTTCTGTTTCAAAATTAGCAGGGAATGGTGGCTCAAGCCTGTAATTCCACACTTTGGGAGGCTGAGGTGAAAGATGACTTGAGCCCAGGAAGTCAAGGCTGCAGTGAGCTCTGTTTGGACCAATGCACTTCAGCCTGGATGACAGAGTGAAACCTTGTCTAAGAAAAAAATAAAATAAAATAAAATTTTAAAAAAGACTTTTCCACTGATTGAATCAGGCTATAAAACCTAGTTCAACTTTTTCATTTCTTCTATAGCTATTAGCTCAAAAGCTTGCTGATTTTTAACATTGTTATTTGTAAAATAGTTATAATAATGTTTACCTTGCAGTGTTTATCTGTAATTAAATACACTAGTGCCCATAATGTACCAGCATTTAATAAACAACATAATTATTTCAGGGTTGGAAAAATAAAAATAATTGGTATGCTCATGCAATTTCATTCAAATAAAAGAATGCATAGTTTTAGAATATATATTTCTGAAGTACCATATAATTGAAAGAATAGGAAATGCTGATTATTTATTTATGTATTTATGTATTTATTTATTTATTTTGAGACAGAGTCCTGCTGTATCGCCCAGGCTGGACTGCAGTGGTGCGATCTTAGCGCATGACAACCTCCACCTTCTGGGTTCAGGAGATTTTCCTGCCTCAGCTTCCAGAGTAGCTGAGATTACAGACCCACACCGCCAAGCCTGGCTAATTTTTTTTTTTTGTATTTTTAGTAGAGACAGGGTTTCACCATATTAGCCAGGCTGGTCTCAAACTCCTGATGTCAGGTGATCCACCCGCCTTGGCCTCCTAAAGTGCTGGGATAACAGGTGTGAGCCACCGCGCCCGGCCAGGAAATGCTGATTTTTTTTTTTTTTTTTTAGCCAGAATTATTAAAATTAAGGATTTGCAGAGGCTTGGTTATTTGGGAAATTACAAGTTTTCCAGATGCTTTGAGGTAACACTTCATCCCAAGCCAATAGCAACGTCTTGATTAAAACACAGACACTGCTAGCAGCAAGAAAAAGAAAACAAATCCTGTTTTATTGAATTAGACAGATCATAATAGCCCCACTTTTCATATAAGGAACCAGTGGCCCGTGTATCTGTCGTCAAACTGGTAGTAAACAGTAGATTCAGGATGGAAAATGGATCTGTCTGAATCAAAGGCTCTGTAGTCTTTATTGCTTTTTGCTGTTTGAAAACATGTCCTTTCATAATATGTACCTTCTTCTACCATGCCCACATGGCTTGACTTAGCTTCTTTTCAGGGACTCAACTCCAAGGAAGCCCATTCATTCACTCAGCACGTTACTGATATGTACACCACGGATCCTCATCCCCCAGGCCACTGATTGGTGCCAGTTAGGAACCAGACCACACAGACCAGGAGGTGAGTGGTGGGTGAGCTAGCAAAGCTCCAGCTGTATTTACAGCTGCTCCCCATCACTGGCATTACCACCTGAGCTCTTCCTCCCATCAGATCAGCGGCATCGTTAGATTCTCGTAGGAGCGCAAACCCTATTGTGAACTCTGCATGCCAGGGATCTAGGCTGCACGCTCCTTATGAGAATCTAATGCTTGATGAGCCGTCACTGTCTCCCATCACCCCCAGATGGGATCATCTAGTTGCAGGAAAACAAGCTCAGGGCTCCACTGATTCTACATTATGGTGAGTTGTGTAATTATTTTATTATATATTAATAATACAATGTAATAATAATAGAAATAAAATGCACAATAAATGTAACACAATTGAATCATCGTGAAACCATCCACTTCACCCTCCCTCTGTGGAAAAATTGTCTTCCATGAAACAGGTCTCTGATGCCAAAAAGTTTAGGGCAGCACTGATGTACATACACAGTAGATAGTTACATGCTGTGTGAACATCGCGCTCTCTGGAATTAAGCATATCAAGGAAAATCACATTGTTTCCTTTAATTTCCAAAAATATTTACTACTAATGTTTTAATTTTATACTATTAGAGTTTAGCTATTCTATTATTTTTTTTTCTAAATTACCAGACCTGAATAAACTTTGTTTCCAAATGCACTAATCTAAGCAGGTCATGAGGCAGAATCTTTTCAAAGAGAGAGGGGGAGAAAAAACCGCTTGTTAAATGGGCATTCCGCCAATCTCAAGGAATGAACACAACATTTTCAGAGTCTTCAGAATATTAAGAACAGTTCATAAGTAAAAGAAAATAGGAAATAAAGACCGGAGGTTGGAAAGCCTGGAGTCAGTTCAGACTGTCTGAATCACTTATGTTATGGTGGTGATTTGAGCTGACAAAATGTTATTGGAGGGATCACTCTCCTCAACACTGTTTGCTTTGGGAAGTCAGGCAGAGATTTATTATGGCTGAAAGCCTTTACAGTTGTCGGATGTAGTGCTGGGTTAAGAGAGTTGAAAATATCAGCTGAAATTAATAGCATGAGTTGTGATTTTGAATATTTGCAACAGTTGCAGTGGAAAGGGGAAAAAGCCAGAGACCTCAGTTTTGTTCTACATCTATGATTATACTGGGTTGTGAAAAAAGAAGTCTCACTATGTAAGGCAAGGGAAAGGGAAATCTAGTATCCACTGAGTAAAATTCAGACATCTGAAAGGCTGATATAAAAGACTGGCAATTAGTGGATGGCATTTAGATGTAAGTAAAGATGTTAGATTCAATACGTAGAATGATATGAGAAAGAAAACCCTGGAAGTGACATCTCTCCAGAGAATGTTCATCTTGTAAAGTACCAATCACTACCATTCACAGGTATCTATAAAGACACCAAGCTAAATGTATTTGGAAGATAAGATGGGTATATACCTACATGCACAATATATACATAGATTACACAGAAAGTAATTGTAAACTATTAATCATTATTTTTAATATTTGTATCTCTACATATTAATTGCTATAATTATATCTATCTATCTTTGAAAATGTAAGCTCAATCAAATGCTAAGGGAAAAACTTCAAGTTTTGCTTCCATTTTTTAGGTCTGTAGACACAATGCAGAAGTGTACATATCTTTTTTTGGCCTTCATTAAGTCATTTATATATATATATTTTTACTATACTTCAAGTTCTAGGGTACATATGCACAACATGCAGGTTTGTTACACATGTGTACATGTGCCATGTTGGTGTGCTGCACCCATTATCTCATCATTTACATTAGGTATCTCTCCTAATGCTATCCCTCCCCCCTCCCCACTCCTCCCACCCCGAAATAGGTCCTGGTGTGTGATGTTCCCCTTCCTGTGTCCGAGTTTTCTCATTGTTCAATTCCTACCTATGAGTGAGAACATGCTGTATTTGGTTTTTTGTGCTTGCAATAGTTTGCTGAGAATGATGGTTTCCAGCTTCATCCATGTCCCTACAAAGGACATGAACTCATCATTTTTTATGGCTGCATAGTATTCCATGGTGTATATGTGCCATATTTTCTTAATCCAGTCTATCATTGTTGGACATTTGGGTTGGTTCCAAGTCTTTGCTATTGTGAATAGTGCCGCAATAAACATGCGTGTGCATGTGTCTTTATAGCAGCATGATTTATAATCCTTTGGGTATATACCCAGTAATGGGATGGCTGGGTCAAATGGTATTTCTAGTTCTAGATCCCTGAGGAATTGCCACACTGTCTTCCACAGTGGTTGAACTAGTTTACCGTCCCACCAACAGTGTAAAAGTGTTCCTATTTCTCCACATCCTCTCCAGCACCTGTTGTTTCCTGACTTTTTAATGATGGTCATTCTAACTGTTGTGAGATGGTATCTCATTGTGGTTTTGATTTGCATTTCTCTGATGGCCGGTGATGATGAGCATTTTTTCATGTGTCTGTTGGCTGCATAAATGTCTTCTTTTGAGAAGTGTCTGTTCATATACTTCGCCCACTTGTTGATGGGGTTGATTGTCTTTTTCTTGTAAATAGAAGTGTGCATATCTTAATGATCTTAATGAGTTAAACAGATTTCTGTGTAGAACTACTTATAGTTAACATGCATTATGAAACCTTAAGCATAGGAATATTTTATACAGTGGTTTCTAAACTCACCTGGCTGTAGAATCCCTTTCTCTGGAATAATTGTATGAGTCAGTTCCCTCTGATCACACTTTGGGAATTTTTTTCTCTGAAAAGAATGTATGTGCTGAGAAGTTCTGTCATAACTTGTCTTAGATAACTATGTTTATCAGGTATGTAACTCAGAATATTGATACCTAAGCATAATGAGGATTCAGTAAATTGTTGAATGAATTAATACATATAATAAACATTATGCCTATGCTCCTGTCATCTTGAGAGGTATCCACCCAGCCCGTTGTCATTTAAAAGACGTATTTGTTCAAATTTTAAGCAAAAATGCCCATACATCTTGTAGGTTCTGGTATCTCAGTCTTCACATGTACACACAGGTGATGTGACCCAGGTCACTATATTGTTGCTATATCCTGAATGTTAGCTAAGTAGATACTGTGAGAATGTACCAAAAATTGCTGTTTCCTGTGTGTGGGGCAGGGGAGGGGTTTGTGGAATATGCCTATTTTGACTGGATCAACATCTGACTTCATCAAGTTAGTTATATTTGTTTCAAAATACTATAGACATAAGTTGATGAAAGATTTTCCTCCCTAACTATTATGCATAACTCTCCTGACTACCTTGTTTACCCCCATCATTTTATTACCTTTCATGGTTTTGTTTCTATTCAGAAATTGGTTAATATTTTAATGGCATAAAGTGCAGATGAAAATTCCACTGAGAGAGGGTGAATCCCTACTGTGAGTAATTATTTATACATAATACTCTTTTATTTTTGAGACAGGGTCTCACTCTGTCACCCAGGCTGGAGTGCAGTGGTGCCATCACAGCTTACTGAAGTCTCAACCTGCCAGGCTCAGATGGCCCTCCTGCCTCAGCCTTCAGAATATCTGGGACCACAGGTGCACATCACCATATCTGGCTAATGCTTTCTATTTTTTTGTACAGATGGGGTCTCACTATATTGCCCAAGCTGCTCTTGAACCCCTGAGCTCATGTGATTCTCCCACTTCAGTCTCCCAAAGTGCTGGGATTACAGGTGTAAGCCACCACACCCAGCCAAATAATACTTTTTAATCATGAAAGTCCCTCACATCACTCTGCCCCATTGCTTCAAATCCACTGTGGCTTCTGAGTGAACTCAGGAGGAGAGCACACATTATCTGCTTAGTCTCATCTGCCCTTCTCTTGGTTTCTTAAATACCCCATACCAGTTGCCCATGCTGCTACCATGATCAAAATGCCCAGTCACCCCAAACAACCCCCACACTCTGGTCTAGAGCAGGTCTGTTTGTTCTTAGTTATCTCCTGTCAGAAAAGCACACTGCTTATCTTCAGAGCACTTGCCTCAGGTCCTAATTATATATTCCTTAGTGGATGACTTGAACAGTTCCCAGCTAGACTCTAGACTCTAAGCTCCCTGAGAACAGAAGCCGTATCGGTGTAGCTTTCCCTTAAAGTTCCCCTAGAAAGCAGAACACACTCAACTGTGGCAACTATTTATTGCACAAATGAACTGTATGCATTGTTTTCTTTAGCCCAACATGGTTCCTGCTTTTTCTCTGAGTATGCTGTTGGAAAGATAACACCAAGTGGTAAGTGGAAAGACAGGCAATGGACTGAAAGATAAAAGTAGGACAGGATTCCCCCTGTGGCTCAGTGTGTGGCCCAGGAACAAGCTCTTGAGTCTAACAAAACTTTATGTAGCATGGTGTTATAGGCTGAACTGTGTGGTCTCAAAATTCATATGTTGAAGTTCTAACCTCCAGTAGCTCATAGTGTGACTGTATTTGGGGAAAATACATTTAAGGTGGTAATTAAGGTAGAATGAGGTCCTTAGTATGGGACAAAATCCAGTATAACTGGTGTCATTATAAGTAGACATCAGGACACACACGCATACACACACACACACACACAGAGAGAGAGAGAGAGAGAAGGAAAATGATATGAAGACACAGGGAAAAGATGACAAGCCAAAGGAGAGAGGTCTCAGAAGAAATAACCCTGTCAACAACTTGGTCATGGCCTTCCAAAAAATTTCTATCTTTTAAAACACCCGGTATATGAAACTTCGTTGTGGCAGCCCTAGCAAATAAAAACATAGCATCGCCGTTTTTAGCAGGATGCTGCAATTTAAGTTTTTTCTGCCCCCACCTAAGGAAAGCACAGCTCTCTAATCCATGCCCCAGACAGGAATATTTTCTCTACTCCAGTCTGTTCTAAAGCAATGGGAATAGATACTTCCATGCAGGATATTTTGCTTACTTCTGAGGCAGAATAATTGGTTCTAAAGAGAGGCGCATCCCCAACTAAGGGTTGTTACCTTAAAGCATGCTGTAAGGAAATCTAAGGCATAAAACATCAACTACTTCAAAAATTCCGTAGGATTATTAAGGTAGCTGCAATTCATTAGAATTTAGAATATTTGTTGGGAATCTACTGGGTTGAAAGTACTGTAATAGGTACTGTGTAGAATATAAAGGTAAATATAACATTGTCCCAGCTGCGCAGAGTCCCACTTCATTTCAAGTGGGATGAGAAATGTGCATCAGTGTCATCTCAGAACATTTGGGGGCCATTTCCTTCAAGGAGGGCAAACTCATTCTGATTGACATAGATTTTATTCCTGTATTGTCCACACAAAATGACTCTGTTTAATATATTGTTAAACATGAGCCTGCATAGAAAACTTTCTTTTTTTCATCTCAAATAATGTAGACTACTCATATGGTTTGAATCTGTGTCCCCACCCAAATCTCAGTGTTGTAGGTGAGGCCTGGTGGGAGGTGATTGGGTCATGGGGGCAGTTTCTAATGGTTAAACACCATCCCTGTAGGTGCTGTTCTCATGATAGAGACTGAGTTCTCACAAGATCTGGTTGTTTAAAAATTTGTATTACCTCCCCGCTAGCTCTTTTCCACCAGCTCCCACAATGTAAGATGTGCTTGCTTCCATTTTGCCTTCTGCCATGATTGTAAGTTTCCAGAGGCCTCCTCAGCCATGCTTCCTGTTCAGCCTGTGGAACCATGAGCCAATTAAACCTCTCTCCTTTGTGAATTACCCAGTCTCAGGTATTTCTTTGTGGCAGTGCAAGAACAGACTACTACAATTATCTTATTTTAAATATGGGAGTAAAACATGTACTTAATTTTTATAGAATACTCCCTTTAAAAGTAGAAGAACTTTGGAGAGGAGATTGTTAACTTTCAAAATAATTTTAACACTTAAAATATATCAAAGACTCTTCAAATTTCCTTATAAATTTCGCATTCACTCCTTCCCCCAGTCTGAAGAGTTTGTTTCTGTTGATTCCTGCCTTGCAGATCATGAAAGAGAAGTTTGGGAAGTTTGAGTTGCTTGTCAAAGATTACACAGCTAGCAAGTAGTAGAGACAGACATCAAACCTAACTGATAGGAAGATCTCTCAGTCACCATGCTGTACTGCTACATTCATTTTTATAACATATAACTGAAGTAAGTCTTTCCCTAAATTTGAGTGTCTTGGAAACCAAGGGACCCTTAAAACAGAGGGTTCTATGTAAATATTCATTTAATATTTGGCACGTAGTAAAGGTGGAAACAGAACTATTTCTAGATAAAGCAAAGTAAAATATGCACTTTTAGATGGATTTCCTAATCTAATTACCACTGCAATACTAATATCCATGTCACAGGGAAAATTTCCTGTCAACACAGCTTCATGTTTAAGTTCCATATCAAGGAAAAACAGCCCTTAAAGCTGATAGAGTAAAAAAAAGAAAAAAAAAAGGAAGAAAAGGAGAAAAATAAAAAGAAAAATAAAGCTGATAGAGCAGATGCTTTAAGGAAACTCCACACTCTAAATTACAGCAAGGTGAGGTTATTTTTTGTTTGTACTTATGGCTCATGGATAATTGGCCAGCCTTCAATGTCAGTCATATTCAGAACACACTGAAAAACACAACCAAATCCTGTTTCCATTATATAATTTTAGTAAAAAGAAAAGATTGGGGCTAATGTACAATTGACATATACAGTAGTAGTGCAAAGGTGAGTAAAAATACTTTTCAGTTCTAGTGGAACATAGACACCTCTATTAAGATACTAGAAAGATGTTCTCCTTTAACCGGACTCAACTTCTCCTCAAAAATGTATATCTAATGTGTTTTTTAAATTCTATAGGTGTTATCTTAAAACTGAAATAATAATAATCTAATTCATGTCTCCTAATTAATTAGATAGGAAAACTGATTTCCTGTAATATTTGAAAAATTAAATGCTAGGTCTGGATGGAATTTCAAGTTAATGGCTATCAACATTGCAAAAGGGGAAGTGAGAAATTAGTAACAAACACTGCATGTTCTAACTCATAAGTGGGAGTTGAACAATAAGAACACATGGACACAGGGAGGGGAACATAACACACCAGGGCCTGTCGGGGGGTGAGGGGCTAGGGGAGGGATAACATTAGGAGAAATACCTAATGTAGATTATGGGTGCAGCAAACCACCATGGCACGTGTATACCTGTGTAACAAAACTGCACCTTCTGCACATGTAACCCAGAACTTAAAGTATAATAAACTATAATAATAGTAATCAAATTAGTAATGATCTAGCTTAGTAGATCAATTTTGGCAGCAATATGAGAATGATAGTAATATGAGAACGATGGTAGTAATAATCTGGAATAATTTAGGTCATTTTATAAAAATCAAACAGATCATTCCAATTTACTTTGTCTTGTGTTAGTGCTTAAATGAGATAATTCATAGAAAGTGCTTTTCAAAGTGCTGGACACATTAGGTCTCAATCAAAGTGAAGCACTGCTATTTTAATGGAAGAAGAATTCTTGTGAAAAATAATTTTAATGCTTTATTCCTGCTGCGATATTGACACTACAATATTATGCTGGGGAATATTACATGTGTTCTCATGGACATTCATGATCCTGAAAAACTGACATTGTATATGTATTTCCCAGATTGCAAAGACACACTTGGGCTCTGGAGATTCGATATTTATATTAGACATTATGAGGATGAAGTAAACATTCCAAATAGTTGTCTTATCTTCATGTAATCACTGGGCTGCCTGGAAAACTGAATGTGTTTCCTCTATAGCTGAATACTACATGTTTAATGGGAGAAAATTAAAATTTGTTCCAATGTATGATATTTTTAGTTCAAAATCTGTCAGTATCAAGTAAAATACAAACACGCACACACACCACACACACACGCACACACCACACACACACACACACACACACAAATAAAAACTTTACTTTGCAGGGTGGGTGCAGTGGTTCAAGCCTGTAATCCTGACTTTTTGTGAGGGCAAAGCAGGAGGATCACTTGAGGCCAGGAGTTCTAGACCAGCCAATATAGAAAAACTCCTTATCTACAAAACAACAACAACAACAACAACAAACAGTTTAGCCGGACACGGTGGGGTGTGCCTGTAGTCCCAGCAACTTGCTTCTTGAGTAGCTAAGGCTGGAGGAGAGGATTGCTCGAGTCCAGGAGTTTGAGGCTGCAATCAACTAGTATCGTGCCATTGCATTCTGGCCTATGCAACAGAGCAAGACTCTGTCTCAAAACCAAAACAGAAAACGTTGCAAATATGTTCTTCAGTCCATTTGTTTGGAATTTGTTGGGGCCAAAATCTGTTTTGTTTCATATATTTGGGCATGGTTTTCATATGAGAAGTCTTTAGTTACTATTTTAAATGTATTTCCACCATATCTATAAGAAAATGATAAATGATAGTGTATGCAAATGGAAACTAAAACTATAAAAACAATTCCGTATTCCTTTTGAGTGTCAAATTTTCTTGCAAAACAAAAACATAGACAAGAGACACAGAAGGAACATAGTAGTGTTAAACATGAAGTTTGCCTAAAAACTACAGATGGATGAATGAACTAGGCATTTGGAACATGGAGTGAACCTGAATCTGACTAATAGAAAACCCACATTTTTAAGAGACTTGTATTGATGAAAGCCTGCATCTTGAACTAAAAGGGGTTGAAATAGTTCAAAATGAAAAGTGGCCCCTGTGACTTCAACTTCCTAGTAACAGGAAGCCAAATGACAAATCTACCCAGCTGGAAGCACAACCCCTATCTTATTGAAAATAAATACTTTTCCCTAGGCATTTCTCAGGTACTTATTTTAAGCAGAACTCTGAAGACAGAGGATGAGTCCAAGAGCTACTGAAAGTAGTGGCTGAAAGAGTCATGTCCATGGACATACAATGGATTATGGAGCCTGTTCCAATACATAAAACCAGATTCTAACCAAGGAACATCCCTGCTGCAGTAGAGGAGGACTTGGCAAAATCCAGGTATCAGCTCACTCACCAACTGGACTGAGACCCCTAAGTTAGCCGAACAGAGATTACCCAAGAAGTCCTATAGAATTGCAAACTCCTTTTTAGGGGGGTTTGTTTTAAGGTATTAAGTTTTGGGGTGATATACAGCAAAAGCTAACTAAGAGAGTCTCTCATTTTATATATAAAATTGTTCAACCACTGAATAAACTGTATCGTTCAACCTAATTAGTCTGCAATTCAGTTTATCTCAGCTTTATGGATACCTGGTTTTTGTTGCTATTGTGAATGGAATTGTTTTCATCATTTTTTCAGATAGTTCATTATTTGTGTATAAAAGTGCAACTAACTTTTGCATGTTAATTTTGTATCCTGCTATTTCACTGCATTTGTTGACTAGTTCTAACATTTGTTGTCATTGACATATATGATCATGTTATCTGCAAACAGAAATACTTCTTCTTTTTGGATTTGGATGTCTCATTTCTTTTTCTTATCTAATTGCTTTGGCTAAGACTATGAAAACATAATTTTTGATAGTAGACTACAAATGATCACCTTAGTCAAAATCTAATTGCTGTGAGAAAGCAAAATCTATAAGTAGTACTTTCTATCAAATACTCTGTAACAAAGTTTTGTTATGTTGAGGATAATGAGGAAAGTAGTGAGATGTGTTTTTATTTGGTGTTCCACACATTATTCATACATAGGTCTCTGGATTCTTAAGTCCAATTAGTAGAAGTTAACCATACAGACAATGGCTTTGAAAAACGTACAATTTATTGTTTATATTACAATTCATTGAAGACAATATAAATTCATAGACATTTTATTTGAAATTTAAATAATTAGGCCATGGTTTCTTAAGTATGAAACCAAAATCATGAACAGCCAAAGAAAAAAATAGATGAGCTGAACTTAAGTAATACCTTAAATTAAAAACTTGTTTGGCCAGGCATGGTGGCTCACGCCTGTAATCCCAGCACTTTGGGAGGCTGAGGTGAGGCAGGTGGATCACGAGGTCAGGAGATCAAGACCATCCTGGCTAACACGTGAAACCCTGTCTCTACTAAAAATACAAAAAATTAGCCAGGTGTGGTGGCACAAGCCTCTAGTCCCAGCTACTTGGGAGGCTGAAGGACGAGAATTGCTTGAATCCAGAAGGCAGAGGTTGCAGTGAGCTGAGATCGCACCACTGCACTCCAGCCTCGGTGACAGAGTGAGACTCCATCTGAAATGAAACAAAACAGAACAAAACAAAACAAAAAAAACTTCGTGTGTGTGTGTGTATATCTGTGTACACATACCTGCCTATCAACTCAACAGAGTTTAAGCCACACTCAGAAAATGTAGTCCTTGTATGCTAAACACTAATCTAGTACCAGAGATGCAATAATGAATCTGACACATTTGAGGATCTAAATCATATTCTGATGAGTTCAGATGCATTCACGATGACATGATTGCTAACTACTTAGGTAGCACTTTCCATATTGTGTTCCTGTACAGGTTAGATCCACGTTAGGATCTCAGTAAATATTTGGTTGTCTTACAGTATTCTGCTTTAGGCAAACTTTGCTTTCCCAAAGACCCTGAGCGATATTCTATGACTAACATGTCTTGATTTCATAGAATTCCTATAATAGTTATCTGCAGTCTCTATTTTCTTCCAAAGATTAATATGGTTTGGGTGGGAATATTTTGATAAAGGCACATCTATCACAACCTATAAAAATAACTCAAATTATATCAAAATATGGTGCCACAGTTACTGTGGGAAGTACTAGCTCCCTAAGAAAGCATGATCTTAAAACAACTTTTAAACAATTTGTTGCTTACTCAATTGCTTTATGAGGAACAACTTGAGATTTATCATGCTTAATTGGCCCTCAGGGAAACATTTACTATTTTCAACATGATATGCACAGGAAACCTCCCCACACACATCTCACTAAGACAAAATGTATCCTTTGAGATTGTAGATTTGGAGTGAACCATGATGGATGTGTTTTATGAAAATAGCCTATTATTTATAGATGGATGGATTTACTGCATGATACTGCAGCTTCCTAGATGTGACCTATCAGTCCAGAATGAGGCCACTTCTCAATTATTAGCCCTGATAATAATCATCTATATGTACTTGGCGCTTTATGGAATGCAACTGTTTCCATGGTAATGTCTGTCACTTCATGTAATATTTGAGTATACTGTAAGGAATATAGATCACCTAAAAACAATTTATGCTTGGTTTTGGAAAATGTTTTAGAAATAGAAACAGCAGTTCCATCGGCCTAATGTGTACCCAAGGCTTTTTCACGTTGTCTCATGTGGAGTGTCGCTTTCAGAACCAGAGAACTTGGTTTCTCTCCTGGTTCTGCCGCTTGCAGACTGTGTTACCTTGGGCAACTTACTGAATCTCTTTTGCCCCAATTTCCTCAAATAAAAAATGCAGATATTTGTACCTGCTACATACGATTTTGGTTAAGACTATAGGAATTAATAGATGTGAAGAGTATAGAAGTGCATTTATTCAACACCCATTATATAACCCAATTGTAATATAAACAATAAATTGTATGTTTTGGCCTGGTGCAGTGGCTCACGCCTGTAATCTCAGCAGTTTGGGAACCCGAGGCAGGCGGATCACGAGGTCAGGAGATCGAGAGTATCCTGGCTAACACAGTGAAACCCCGTCTCTACTAAAAAAAAAAAACAAAAAATTAGCCGGCCGTAGTGGCGGGCGTCTCATAGTCCCAGCTACTCGGGAAGCTGAGGCAGGAGAATGGCCAGAACCCAGGAGGCGGAGCTTGCAGTGAGCCGAGATTGTGCCACTGCACTCCAGCCTGGGCGTCAGAGCGAGACTCCATCTCAAAAATAAAAAATAAAAAAAAATTGTATGTTTTTCAAAGCCATTGTCTATATGGTTAACTTCTACTAATTAGACTTAAGAATCCAGAGACCCATGTATGAATAATGTAAGCAAGGTAAGCAGTAAATAAATGTTAATTGATTGTTTTTCAGTTAAGAAGTATTCCTCCTTATTTATGTATATTATGTACATAATTTCAGATTATTCCCATGTCATGGTAATTATTATCTCCATTTTACAGGTGAGGAAAATAAATGTATACAACTTACCATAAAAGGTAGCCTTCAGATCTAAATAAAAATATTCTAACTTCTTCTCAAGTAGTGATTGTTTTTCTGCTTATTGAGATCACAGGTGTTTTATTCCATTATTGTTGCTGTTATACTATGCCAAAAAAAGAAAAGAAAAAGAAATGACTTAATGAGTATAAGTCTTGAATTGCTTTCTATACTTTTGTTTTCTATTGTGTTTTCCATACTTTCTTGTTTTAATTCTCCCCTTGGGGCAGTTTTCTTTGTGACATACGTCTTCTTAGTTCTGTTTCCCCAGCACTGAGCAAAATACCTGGTTATGTAATGGGTGTTGAATAAATGCACTCATTTTAGGCTTTTGATTCTAAACTAATCACTTTGCTTTTCTTTTTGTGCAAATGATTCTTTCCGTGTACCAGTGGTGAGACCCACACGTAATCCATGTATTTAGTTCGATTGATTCCACATGCCATGAGGAGCAAGTTGAACATCCATGAATGGGGGAAAGGATGTTGATGGGAAAATGTTGTCAATAGAGCCAGTGGCTGATATTTGTTTCATTTCCATTCAGGCAGTATTATATTCGGAGTCAAAGTGATGCTCAGCTCTTCCTCATTTTCTTCTTAAAGCTCTTTCTTTATCCTTCAGGAGCCCCTGCAATACATTTTCAGATCTTTGAATGCAAGTTGAAGCATATGTTCATGCAGTTAAAGTATAATTAATATTTCAATAACAATATATGCTTATGAACTCAACTGCATTGAGTCATTTTTAAGAGAGAGCATATTCATATGAAATATTTCTCACCCATAAGTTCTAGTCTGTCTTTTTATTTTAAATCATTTTCATGGTTTTTCAAATAGGAAAAAGGCTATGATGGAGATGTGAACTGTTAGTGAATTCAAATAAGAATAAATAAATGTTTAATGAGCCATTCTTAATGCATCTTATGTCACGATGCTCCTTTCAAGGGTTGGTGTGTAATTTTATAGCATTGAGTAAGGTTCTTGGACATTTTATTGTATTTGAAAACTGGGGGGATTAGTAACACTCTTAAGGTGGTTTTACTCCATGTTACAAAACAAAGCTCTGTATTTGTCTTTAAAGGTGAAAAAGGAAAGAAGGGGATCAGAAAGGTATGAACATGTTATCGTGCAGGAGACAGGGCGCAAAGGATCACTTAACATTCCTCTTGTCTGAAATTATCTATTTCCATTCTATAGCATCTTTGTTTGTCATTCCCCTGGTTATGTGGCTACACATAGGCTGGCTTTGTTTCTCCATCCAAAACTCTGATCGTGTTACCTTTATAACTTGGCGTATGGCAAGAGAAGGGTCAACAGTGCCACCTTCCTCATGGTTTGTGTGACTTCATTAGTGAAACAGAACTGTGGGAACCAATTTTCTAGGCAACCCTGAAGTCACTTTGGGCAAGAAGGAGACTTTCATATCTATCACGAAGTTTGATCATTTAAACAATATTATAACTTAGAAGACTTTTGGTGGGCAAAATTGATGGCTTAGTGTTAAGATATTTAGAATATTGAGAAGGACTCAATTTTATAATGTACATTTTTTTCACATGCAAAATATTCAGTATTTCTAATTTAAATTAAAAAATCAGATGGTTTGATTTTTAAATAGTGCTCTCACCCTCCTATCCTCATGAGATGATAATATTGAAAAAAATTACAAGGAAATTTCTGTTATCTGTAGATAAAAGTAGACAGATTGTTAGATAAAATGAAGAGCTTTTATAGAAAAATGTTATTTTGAAATATAAACCTAGAAAATGTTTCAGCTCTAAAATTCTATACTTTTATGTTCCACAGTTTTGAAGATGGGTTGTCACAAAAAAAAAAAAGTCATCCAAGGAAAATTAATCTAACTGAGCTGCTGCATTTCAAAAATCTTTAAAAAAATTTACAAGACTGTTGTTGCTGTTTTTAAACGTTATACTCTGTATGTAAAACACATAATTGTCTTCAAATCTGAGAGTGTAAGAACCACAGTCTGATCCCTGGGAAGTCAGTGCTATCGAAATCCAGAAATCAATCTGTTGTTTTTGTTTATTGCTTGTGTCCAGAAATGAAGCATTGAATCCTTAATATTTCAATTTTAATATAATGTCATATCATTCATGCAGCAGGCACCCCTCTTCTTAATGTGGGAAGAGTTGCAGGAAAAATAGCTCAGTTCTCTGCCAGATGGTGGGAGCCCAGAAATAAGAAATTGGAGCCGAGAGGACAGATGAGGTCAGCTGGGCCACCTCCCCTGCCAGAGCAGAGAGCCCCATCTATCTGGTGTTCAGTGGGCATGGTTACCCTGCCCGTGGGCTCTGTGGCTTTTTAGAATCCCACAGATAGAGACACCACTGATTTCGATTTTGCTTTTCATCACATTGCAAGGCTGCAGCTTGTAACTCCATGATGTTACCTTTATTACTTCTGCCAATCATATTCAACACAGCCTCCCATCCCTCTGGTCTAGTCATGGTCCTCCATGCTATTTGACCAATAAGAGAGTTTTATCAAAGCATAACAAGGAATTTAGAGATGATTGTGACAAAATAGAATTCAATAAAAAAGATATTGTGATTTTTTATATTAGTATATAAGAAGTAGAAAATATTTTAGTCTTGGCAGGCCATACAGTCACAACTACTCAACTCTTCCATGGTGGTGTGGAAGGAACCACATATAAACTATAAACAAATGAGAGTAGCTGCATGCTAATAAAACTTTAGAGTTGAGACCTTGCTTGTTGCCCAGGCTGGTTTTGAACTCCTCACCTCAAGCAATCCTCCAACCTCAGTCTCGCAAAATGCTGGGATAATAGGCATGAACCACTATGCCTGGCAGTATGTGACTTTTTAAAAATTTTGAAGCTTTTTGAATCTTCTGTTTTTGTTTGGTGTTTTGATATTTCCAAAGGTGTGTTTCAGTATCAGTCCCCTTTCTCCCACACTTGCATTGGGGAATATTTGGTGGTGTTTTCATGCTGTAAAATTGTGTCTTTTCATTCTGGGAAATACTATTGTATAATTTTTTGATGTTGTTCTCACCTCTACTTTCTCTCTCTGGAACTTCTATTAGTCATTTTTTTCTATTAGTCTATTAGAATATCCATCAGTCATATATTTTTCATTCTGGATTGATTGATTTTCTTATTGATTTCTATCTCCTCTGTCTTATTTTCTATTATTATTTTGTTTAGTCCTGCAGAAGTTCTAAACACTATTTTCTCATCTTTCTATTCATTGCTAGCCTTTTGTGACATTTTTAATGTCTGTGAACTCCTTTTTGTTCCTTGAATGTTCATTTCTGTTTTTGTTTTGTTTTACAAGACTCTGTTCCTTTCTCATGGATGTAATTTCTTTTTATCTCTCTGAAGATGATATAGTTTCTTAGAAGTTTTCTTCTGTTCTCTCTTTTTCTCTTCTTCCTTTGACTTCTGTTCTGTTTATTTTGGCTCCTGTCTTTCATGCTGAAGTGTTTCTGCTCATTGGAAGTTCTGTGCATGAGTTTGGTGTTTGCCAAATTCTGATGGGTTGGGTCTTTGCGGAGTGCTTCCAACAGCAAAATATCATTGTCTGATATCTTTTAAGGCAGTCAGACGACCCCTAGGAAATTGTCTAATCTGGTGGATATACTTGGCTACCTGCAGCTAGTAGCTAAGCAGAAGGATCATAAGCAGGTTGTCCTTCCCTTCCTGCCATCATGCTTTCAGTAGACAGGGAGGAGGACATTTCCACCCTGAGCTAGGTCAGTAATTCTCTTTTCCAAGGAATCTCTGATTAAAACTCTTCAGAGAGAAAATATCTTGCCTTGTACTGGGTAGAGGAGGGGATCTGAGGTCCAATTGCTTGTCCAATATAGTTCCAATAATGCCTCATGTTTTAGCTGCATCTTGGTCGTTAGTTCCTACATTTTCAGAGGGTCCGAGGTAGCAAATCACCTTTCTACTTGTTAGTTTCCTTTCTTTCGGCTTCTTGGGCTCTCCTCGGTCCATTTCACATCTCCATTTGTTTTCCATCTCTCTACCTGTTGTCATCTCTTCCAAATTATTGTCTCTATTTTCATTCTCCTTGCGACAATGGATTTATAAACGTTTGTATTCCTTTTGTCATTTTAGTGGCGTTTCCTTTGATGTTTTAAGCTAAGACAAGTATTTCCATGTCTGAATAGTTTTCTTCTTATCCTGCCCATGTGTAAATCTTCCAGCATTCAGTTAATTCAAGTCTACAATATGATAAAAAACAAAAGCTGTATGTTTTCCTCAGAATTAGCAAGGCTTGCTCTAAATAAATGATCGTGGTGATTTTTTTTTTTTTGCTACAAATATATCATTTCCCCTTAAATTTGCTCCTGTCAGTAATAAATAAATAAATACCACGTCTTATATTCATATGTTATTTTATCAATTTTTGAATCTGCTTTTCTATGCTGTATAATATTTGATTTTCACAAGGATCCTCAGATATAGGCCAAAACACCCCTTAATAGTTGATTACAAAAGCTCAGTATGGCTAAGTGACTACTTTATTTTCAGATGTTTATAGAGCACTCACTCAGAGTCGTAAATGAAACAGCCATAGCCTCTGCCCTGTTTGCCTTACCCAAAGTCCCATAACTACTCAAACTAAGACCAGAAAAAATTCTGACTTTCTAATGCCTATAGTGCAGTATGGCATGGTGGAAATAGTAACATCTTTAGTATTAAATTAATACCTGGTAAAATCTCTGCTTCATCATGTATCATTTGTATGACTTTGGAAATCTCATTAGTCTCTTGCACTTGTGTTTTTGCATAAAAAACATGAGAATAATTCCTCAGCTCTTAAGAGTATTCTTATTATTAAATGAGATAATGAAGTAAACCTGCTAAGAATAAAGGCTGGCACTTAGCAGTTGCTCAATATAAAAGAGCCTAATTTCTCTTGGAAAAATTGTCAGAATGCAAGGTCTGTTAGTCTGTTCAGGAATTACAGTAAAATTCCACAGAGAATCTTTCTTTCTAGTACCTCACTATTTAACCAAGATCCCAAGGGCTTTTAGATCAGTCTAGATCCTGCCTTTTCTTGGGATCATTTAACAGCTAAACCAAGAATAACTCAGTCTAATATTTATTTCCCTTGGGCAGACATAAAAAGTAAAAGGGTATGGGGTGAGGAACACACAGAGTGGATGTAAAATGGTAAACTTTTACAGAACATAGACATTGGATTGTGAAGATGCCCTCAAATCCCATCTTACAGTTGACTTTATGCTTAATATAATCAGACCCCCATGGATTTACCTTCAATGTTTACACTTTCCATAATACTTCATTTTAGAAACCTCTGATGATTGCCCTATCACAGATCCTTGGTTGATTTACATAGCCAGAATTATTTATGTATGTGAATTGTACATCAGTACACAGCATTAGCTGTGTATTACACAGTATTTATAGTGGATGGCACTGAATTCTGCTGTTAGGTGCCCTGCAATAGGGATTCCAACTGTAACAACATCCTCACACATATGAGCTGAGGAGAGCTTTTGAAGTCTCTCTGTGTGCCTATGTTTGATATGTATGAACTATTGTTTCACATATAAAAGAGATAATTATATATGAATTTTATATATTAGACTCAAAAATGTCAACTACTCAAGTTTAGAGTTTGGTAGAAATATTTGAACACTAATGGATAATTAATAGCTAAGGCTGAATAAATAATCCCTTTGACACTAAACATCACTTTTAGTGGAAGAAATAAACATTTATTTAAAGACTCTCATGAGTCACATAGATATTTTGTTATTTTGACTTATTTTTATTATTCCAGCATCACACATATTCTAGGCTATAGGTTGTTTTTCCATTTGCCTTTTTAAGGTAATGGGGTCTTGTAATTTATTTTAGCTCAAGACTCTTGACTTGCCAGAATGTGTAGCTATTTTAGGTTATTCAGGCCTATGTCGGTCAATATATTATGCCAATCTTAGTCTGCTAGATAAGGATTTAAGATTTAATGTGCATAGAGTACATTTTTAACATCACACAAATAATCCAAAAAACATCTCAGTGGAGAAGCTTTCATTATAACTTTTTTTCTGGGTGAAAATATCGAAGAGAAGGTTAAATCCAATAAATTGCCCTAAGCAAGAGAGAGTATTATGAAATAGTCCTGTTCTTTCTAAAGGCTTCTTCCAGCCATCTTTCTTTTGTACCTTCCTCTTCCTAAAAATTTGAAGCCCAAGTCAGAAACCAAAGGTGATTTTCTTATTTTATGTCAGAAAGTGTATTACCTATTGTTACCTGATAAATATCAAGAAGAGTGATTTTGCATATACAGTTGACCAATGGCAAAGCTCATAAAAGGACAGTAAAGCTTGGCTTTATTTGTTTGGTCAACAATATCACCAGGAATTTCTCCTTAATGTGCTTAATGAGATCTCAAAAAAAAAAAAATTACATTTGACACTACTTAAAAAAGTAGGGGTTGTACTCCAAAAAAGTAATTTATTTGTTTCTAAGGGAAAGTAAGAGGGCATTTGATTTATAGAGTCCTATTAACCCTGTATCTACTCCATTTTAATTAATTGTCTCTGATAGATATATCTTTTTTTTGCAATTTTAACTCTAATGGCAGAGTTAGCAGCTTGAATCTGAAATTATTAAGATATGCGTTAGATTAATGGAGTCTCCAGCTGTTTTAATTTAGCTTGGTTCTTTCTCTTAGGCATAAATTGAAACTATATGATATGACCTAAGATAAGATTATTTATTATGTGAAACTAAGTATTACAGAAAAAGATATTTTTTAAGGTAAAATAACCTTTGGATCATTTCGTAGGCTTTTCAGTTAACAGATGAGGAAACTGAGGCAGAAGAGTTAAGTGAGTGGTCCAGAGGCACAGATGTATTGAGAAGACATGGGGCTAGATTCAAAGACCCGGAAATCCCAGTTTAACACCCTAGCAAACATAATTTACGTGGATTATAGTTATATCTTAACATGTAAAAAGAAACCTTGCTAAAATATTTTTATAAACACCACTGACCTTAGAGGCCAGTCCCATTACAGATATTGGCAACACTGTGAAATAGAGAAAATACACCTTTTGCTGCTTATCTTCAAAGGAATGTGTTCTCTTAAGACCTCCAAGACCACTAAGATGAACTCAACCAATTGTAACAGCAATAACATGAATAGCTAAAGTAACCACAACTAAATAATTCCCTTTATGGTTCTAAAGGTGTGATACTTTTCTGACATACTCACTGTTTTAATATGAAGATCTTGAATATTTAAAACCATTCAGATTCTGAAATCATCTATTTGGATATAAATTTATATTTAGACATCGTTTTGAATTGTTATAATTGACTTTTACAAAAAATGCTGTGTTAGGCCATTCTTGCATTGCTGTAAAGAAACATCTGAAGCTGGGTAATTGACAAAGAAAAGAGGTTTATTTGGCTCATGGTTCTGCAGGCTATGCAAGCATGACACCAGCATCTGCTCAGCTTCTTGCGGGGCCTCTGGTAGCTTTTACTCATGGCAGAATGTGAAGAGGGAGCAGGTATCTCACAAGGCAGGGAAGGAGCAAGAGAGAGAGTGGGTGGGGGCAGGTGGCACACTTTACAACAACCAGATCTCAGGAGAACTCACTTACTATGGACAAGACAGCACCTAGCCATGGGGGATCTGCCCCCAGGATCAAAACACCTCCCACCAGGTCCCACCCCTGACACTGGGGATTGCAATTCAACATGAGATTTGGGCAGGGAAAAATATCCAAACTGTATAAAATGCTATGATGCAGATGAGATCACCATGTTTTTCCCCCTCTGTTATAATATGAAGAACCCCCAATTCAAAACAGCTTAAATGTGTTTCCCCCAAATCATGGAGCTTGCAAATGGCCATGCTGGAACTTGAATCTAGATGTTCTGATAAATTATCGATAATTATGTTTTGTAAATGTTAAATAAAAGTTGGAGATGAGACCGGGCGCAGTGGCTCACACATATAATCCCATCACTTTGGGAGGCTGAGGCAGATGGATCACGAGGTCAAGAGATCGAGACCATCCTGGCCAACATCATGAAATCCCCCCTCTACTAAAAAATACAAAAATTAGCTGGACAGCTACTTGGGAGGCTGAGGCAGGAGAATTGCTTGAACCAGGGAGGCAGAGGTTGCAGTGAGCAGAGATTGTGCCATTGCACTCCAGCCTGGTGACAGAGCGAGATTCTGTCTAAAAAAAAATGTTGGAGATGAAGTAAAATTGATATTGAACTAGGCTTAGGCTTCACTGTACTCCAAATGTCAATCCACATTCCTGAGCAAAAGCCTTGAGCCTGATCAAAATATTTCACAAAACTAACATAATAGAAGTAAAATAAAGAGCAGAGAATTTGGGAAGGAAATTATGAATTTCTGTTCCCTTTGGTAATTAAATATAACAGCTAGAAATTAAACTCTATTCTCTCCTTTTTATTAAAATATAAGATCTAACACTCCATGCTCTCCATTTGATAATAGCAATTTTGAAATTTCCAAATTAACACTACGAATGTACTTACAAAATGAGAAACAAAATTAAATAATATTATTGCCATAATTCCTTACCAAAGGCTGTATTTTCCATGACTTTCTTTACATGTGTCGTAGGCTTCTATTTATTAAACACTCTTCATTTATCACACATCACTGTTCATGATGATACAGAGTATGAGGGTGGTATAAATATCCTTATTTTTAAAAAATAATTGAGGTTTAATAGATTAGGTTATCTGTCAATTATCAAAGACTGTAAGAGGGAAAGCCAAGACTAGACACTCTTGAATTCACTTTAAGTGGTAATTTCATTGTTTTGTTTTTGTAATTATTTACTAATGATTTTATTTTAATAAAATTTGTTTCAACAATGGTTTCATTAATTGCAAAGTGATTACAAAGGATTTTATTTTTATTTGTTTAAAAAATGAACAAAATAATACGAAGAGTGAATGAATGTCACTTTCGTATGACATTTGGCTCTTCAGTCTCACCCAGGAAATGACCATTGTTGGTTCTTTGTTTGTATCTATCTAGAATTGTAAGTGAAGACCCTACAACTCTCCAGTTACATTTCTTTTCTTTTTTTTATCTTTTTTTTTGTTATTATACTTTAGGTTTTAGGGTACATGTGCACAATGTGCAGGTTTGTTACATATGTATCCATGTGCCATGTAGGTTTGCTGCACCCATTAACTCGTCATATAGCATTAGGCATATCTCCTAATGCTGTCCCTCCCACCTCCCCCCAACCCACAACAGTCCCTGGAGTGTGATGTTCCCCTTCCTGTGTCCATGAGTTCTCGTTGTTCAGTTCCCACCTATGAGTGAGAACATGCGGTGTTTGGTTTTTTGTCCTTGCGATAGTTTACTGAGAATGATGTTTTCCAGTTTCATCCATGTCCCTACAAAGGACACGAACTCATCATTTTTTATGGCTGCATAGTATTCCATGGTGTATATGTGCCACATTTTCTTAATCCAGTCTATCGTTGTTGGACATTTGGGTTGGTTCCAACTCTTTGCTATTGTGAATAGTGCCGCAGTAAACATACGTGTGCATGTGTCTTTATAGCAGCATGATTTATAATCCTTTGGGTATATACCGAGTAATGGGATGGCTAGGTCAAATGGTATTTCTAGTTCTCAGTTACATTTCTAAGACAACCACTTTCAACTCTTCCGTCTTGTTTTTAGTTCTTTCTGTAGTTGCTTTCACGACTAGGCTACAATAGATCTCTTTTCTGTAATAAACTTTTTAAAAAGTGTTGATTGATTTCTCTTCTTGAAAGATAAGACACTTTGGGAGGCCGAGGCGGGTGGATCACAAGGTCAGGAGGTAGAGACCAGCCTGGCCAATATGGTGAAACCCCGTGTCTACTAAAAATACAAAAATTAGCCGGGCATGGTGGCGTGTGCCTGTAGTCCCAGCTACTCAGGAGGCTGAGGCAGAAGAATCGCTTGAACCCTGGAGGCAGAGGTTGCAGTGAGCCAAGATTGTGCCACTGCACTCCAGCTTGGGCGACAGAGTAAGACTCCGTCTCAAAAAGAAAGAAAGAAAGAAAGAAAGAAAGAAAGAAAGAAAGAAAGAAAGAAAGAAAGAAAGAAAGAGAAGACGATAACTTATTCACATGGGATATTTCTTTTTCTAGGTTCTAATTTCTGTCACATTTTAAAATGTAAAAAAAGAAAATGTAAAAAAAAATATTTGGCTAGTTTTATAACTAGCAAATAATATACCTAATATATCCCCTTTTTCTTTTTCTTTTTATTATTATTATACTTTAATTTTTAGGGTACATGTGCACAATGTGCAGGTTTGTTACATATGTATCCATGTGCCATGTTGGTGTGCTGCACCCATTAACTCGTCATTTAGCATTAGGTATATCTCCTAATGCTGTCCCTCCCCCTTTCCCGCCACCCCACAACAGTCCCCAGAATGTGATGTTCCCCTTCCTGTGTCCATGTGTTCTCATTGTTCAATTCCCACCTATGAGTGAGAACATGCAGTGTTTGGTTTTTTGTCCTTGTGATAGTTTACTGAGAATCATGGTTTCAAGTTTCATCCATGTCCCTACAAAGGACATGAACTCATCATTTTTTATGGCTGCATAGTATTCCATGGTGTATATGTGCCACATTTTCTTTTTTTTTTTTTTTTTATTATTATACTTTAGGTTTTAGGGTACATGTGCACAATGTGCAGGTTTGTTACATATGTATCCATGTGCCATGTTGGTTTGCTGCACCCATTAACTTGTCATTTAGCATTAGGTATATCTCCTAATGCTGTCCCTCCCCCCTTCCCCCAACCCACAACAGTCCCCGGAGTGTGATGTTCCCCTTCCTGTGTCCATGAGTTCTCATTATTCAATTCCCACCTATGAGTGAGAACATACGGTGTTTGGTTTTTTGTCCTTGCAATAGTTTACTGAGAATGATGTTTTCCAGTTTCATCCATGTCCCTACAAAGGACATGAACTCATCATTTTTTATGGCTGTATAGTATTCCATGGTGTATATGTGCCACATTTTCTTAATCCAGTCTATCATTGTTGGACATTTGGGTTGGTTCCAACTCTTTGCTATTGTGAATAGTGCCGCAATAAACGTACGTGTGCATGTGTCTTTATAGCAGCATGATTTATAGTCCTTTGGGTATATACCCAGTAATGGGATGGCTGGGTCAAATGGTATTTCTAGTTCTAGATCCCTGAGGAATCACCACACTGACTTCCACAATAGTTGAACTAGTTTACAGTTCCACCAACAGTGTAAAAGTGTTCCTATTTCTCCACATCCTCTCTAGCACCTGTTGTTTCCTGACTTTTTAATGATGGCCATTCTAACTGTTGTGAGATGGTATCTCATTGTGGTTTTGATTTGCATTTCTCTGATGGCCAGTGATGATGAGCATTTTTTCATGTGTTTTTTGGCTGCATAAATGTCTTCTTTTGAGAAGTGTCTGTTCATGTCCTTCGCCCACTTTTTGATGGGGTTGTTTGTTTTTTTCTTGTAAATTTGAGTTCATTGTAGATTCTGGATATTAGCCCTTTGTCAGATGAGTAGGTTGCGAAAATTTTCTCCCATTTTGTAGGTTGCCTATTCACTCTGATGGTAGTTTCTTTTGCTGTGCAGAAGCTCTTTAGTTTAATTAGATCCCTTTTTTCTATAATTTTCCTCCCAATCTGCCTCCCAACTTCTGTTTGCTACAGTAACACTCAGGCTTTGTGTTATGTACATTCCATGCTGCCACCCTAATTAAGCTTTTTGTGCTTTGTGTATATTGACTCCAAAAGTTGAAGACTAATGCTTAGGTCTTGCTATGTCATATATTGTAAAATCAAGATGTGCATCTGGCACCACAAAAGTGATACAATGTTATACTATTAAAACATTGCTGCTCAAGCATAAGTTTACAAAGTTTCCTTAGAGCTTTGAAGACATTTCCCTATAGATTCAACCCTATATTGAGGGCTGTACATAGTGCTGTGGATGAGAAGTCTGATGCCAATCTGATTTTCTCTTTGTAGGCAAAGATTCATTCCCTTTGAAAGCTTTTAGTGATCTTCCCCAGTCATCTCTTTTCTTTAATATTTGACACTCTTTAGTTTCCTTTAGCTTATTCACCTCTAGGTGCACTGAAGTTCTTTCTGGCTGAATAACTGTATCTGTACATGTAAGTTTATAGTGTGAATATAGAAAATTGATGGTGGTTGTTTAACACATACAACAGAGAAAGCATTATGATAAGGTCTGAGGACAGATATCCAAAATTGGGAATCACGGGACACTGCTGTCTATTTGTTTGATAAATGTTTTAATATGAAATTACACTGGTCAAAGCTGTAGCATTATGAAATAAAAATCCAAAGCAATATTATAAAATGATTTTTTCTTTAAGTAAAACAAATAATTTCTGCTGATTTCTGTTAGTATGAGTCTTAGAATTTTTCCTGGACGCTACTATGCTTCTGTAGTATGTGTTATTATGTCAGAATGGGAATAAATGTTCTGTTTAACAATCATAAATAACCTATAATTCATAAATTTAAGTTTACTTTTGAAGAAAAAAAGCTTGAGAAACACTTTTTTTCTGAATAGTCTGATAATTTATGTAGAAGTGAATTTTCCACCATTTGTTATTATTAATTAATTCTGTGTTTTGAAAAATATGGATAAACAGAACACATAATTTTGTATCTGAAATTTTTAGTTTCATGGTAAAGCCATGCTGATGACGGATATTATTTCAAGCTGATAAGGAAATCTTACTACACAGCAAGTGCAAGAAAAACTCAACCAGTTCCTTGTGGATCTGCTCTTCTGTGATATTCTTTTTTTTGTTGTTTTGATGTGGAGTCTCACTCTTTTGCCCAGGCTGGAGTGCAGTGGCATGATCTCAGATCACTGCAACCTCTGTCTCCCAGGTTCAAGCAATTTTCCTGCCTCTTCTGTGATATTGTAACAGATCACAGCACCTGCTTTAAGGGACCATCAGTGACTAGCAGGGCACACAGCTGGGACGTCCGTTGAGATTTAGATGCTGAAATCCCAAGGCAAACAGATTGCATGTCTTGTTACTTTTAAACACTTCTGGTTAATAACATGCTCTGTATTACCAATATGAGTACATTTGGTTCCTATTTTAGGTTTTGATTTTCACAGCCAAAATGTAAGTGAAGCTATGAAGAATTTTGAATTTGAACTATATGAAAAAATTATTAGATAGCTCTAACATGTCTTAAATTATTACTCAGCATTTGTAATGGGTTTAAACTATAGCCTATATTCTTAAGTACAGCGATAAAACTGTCCTCAATCTGAACATTCTCTCTCTCTCTCAATCTATACATACGTATTGTTTCTCATATATATCATATATATGATATGTATGATATATATATGATATAGATATATGAGAAAAAAATAAGGAAAATTAGGGGATTCGTAAAAATATTTTAAAGTATGTAATCTAAATGATATACTTTATGTAACTCATTAAATACAGTATTATAGTATTAATCTGGATAAAGAAAATATCTATGCATAGTATATATATACACACACATATATATTTGTACACAGACACATACACATATACACATACAAATACACAGATACACACACACTACACTGAGTGAGCATATAGAAAGAATATATTACATAAATCCTGGGAAAATCTATCAAAGTATTAACAGTTAATATTAATAGCTTTCATTACTAGAATTGAGTAATTTTTAATTAGTTTAATTAAAGGCTTTCTGTATAGTCTGTTTTTAGAATATGTTACTCTTTTTGTTTCTTTTTTTTTGGCGGGGGGGACGGAGTCTCGCTCTTTGGCCAGGATGGAGTGCAGTGGCGTAATCTCGGCTCACTGCAACATCCGACTCCCCGGTTCAAGTGATTTTCCTGCCTCAGCCTCCTGAGTAGCTGAGACTACAGGCCTTGCCACCACGCCTGGCTAATTTTGGTATTTTCAGTAGATACGGGGTTTCATCATTTTGGCCAGGATGGTCTTGATCTCCTGACCTCATGATCCACCTGCCTCAGCCTCCCAAAGTGCTGGGATTACAGGCATGAGCCACTGCACCCAGCAGAATATGTTACTTTTTAAAATAGGCTATGTACACACATGTACACACGTATACACACACACACACACACACACACCGCACACAAGTATAGCTTGTTTGTTCAAATAACAACTTTTTCAACATTTTGAAATATCAAGCTGGGCACGGTGGCTCATGCCTGTAATCCTAGCAATTTGGGAGGCTGAGGCAAGCAGATCACTTGGGGTCAGGAGTTCAAGACCAGCCTGACCAACATGGTGAAACCCCCATCTCTACTAAAAATACAAAATTAGCTGGGTGTGGTGGTAGCCATCTGTAATCCTAGCTACTTGGTCGGGGTGAGACAGGAGAATGACTTGAACCCAGAGGGTGGAGGTTGCAGTGAGCTGAGATCACGCCATTGCACTCCAGCCTGGGCAACAAGAGCGAAATTCCTTCTCAAAAAAGAAAAAAAAGAAAGGAAGAAAAGGAGGGAGGGAGGGAGGAAAGAAGGAAGGAAGGAAGGAAGGTCAAATACCCCCTTTCACAGATCAGTCTGATGGTTTGCATAAACAGATGAAAACCATGTGTAATTAATTTTCAGAATTTTTTTAAAAAAGAACAAAGAGCTTTCAGGAACTTTTGGAAGTTTAATTTTATCCCCCAAGCAACATTTGGCTACCTAATTATGATGTGTTTTAAGGATAGTATGTGATTCAGACGAAGACCTGTTTTTGTTGTTGTTGTTATTGTTTTGTTTTTGCCTTTTTTTATAGGCAGGTTGGAAATGCTTGAACATTATTATGCTCTGAAACTCTTACACAATTTTCTCTAAACATTTGAATATGATCACTAATCACATTTAGTTAGCTCACAGTATGATGACAGTTAAAATATGGAAGTGAGCACCAATGAAAATTGAAATATACTACCGTTTTTAAATTAGTAATTGATTTTAGTTGCTATTAGCTATTGTTTAAGTTATTTAGTTTTAAGAAGCTCTGAAATATCTGTTGTGTGTAGCATTTACTGATCATGATAGTTTAACTTTGTCCATTGAATTAAGGTGCCGAGTTATGCCAGTGTCCTGAAGCATTCAAAGGTAAAGCCTCACATAAGAAGTCCATCATTATGGCTGGCAGATATTCATCTCTCTGCTGTTTGGCTTGGCTTCTTCTATTTGAAATTGAATTAAGTCTCCTGAAAATTCATATATGGAGTGAGACTTTTACAAAAATAGCATGTTTGTCTTTATGTTTTTAATTTGTTTTAGCAAAAATGAAAAATACATTTATGCTTTATGACAAATTATTTCTGGTAATGAAAACAAAAAATGTTTGGAAATATTTTTCTTTAAATAAATTTTAAACATGTGCTTCTGATCAAAACAATATTTAAATAAAATTGAACGTTGGCATAAGGTCACTCTAGATGTTTAAAGTTGAGATGGCAATTTTAGAAGCTGATTTCCTTACCAAACTTCATTATTTTTAATGTCTGTATTAGCCTTCTTCTTATCCCAGCAAAGAACCAATTTAGTTTAAATCCTGCCTATAATATAATTCTTGCCACCTGTAACTGTCTTTCTGTTGTATGCCAATTCTTACTTCTATTTTTATGGAAATTATTGTTTGTCCTTAATAATTATCTTTGTAGTTTCTAGGAATTTCTCTTTTGATATGTAGATTTTAAAATATAAAACATATACCATTTAATGGCAGACATTATGGTAAAAATCATATTAAAATTCATTCATGAAAAATATGTCTTCTCTACTCAAATATCTTTGTGGGGTTTTTTTTTTTCAGAGTACAACCTTTGACAGGTAAATCAAAGATGAGAAACAAGATACCATTCTTCATTACTTGGGATTTACATCTTTATTATATTTAAGATTTATATTTTATCTGTTTAAATAACATGATTTATATTAGAATTATATATATACACACAGATATGTATCTATTTATATTTCTTTCTATATAACCTGTATCTATTTAAAATACCTAACAGTATATAGAAAATGAAACAAAGAGCACCACCAAATAAAAGAAAATAAAAATACACCAGAACAGCGTTAAAAAATAAGAAACACAACATGGTGAAAACCCGTCTCTACAAAAAATGCAAATAATTAGCTGTGAGTGGTGGCGCACACCTGTGGTCACAGCTACTCAGGAGGCTGAGGTAGGAGGATGGCTTGAGCTCAGGGAAGTTGAGAATGCAATGAGCCATGATCATGCCACTGTACTTTGGCCTGGACAAGAGAGTGAGACCCTGTATCAAATAAAAAAGAAAAAGAATAAAGAAACATGTCTGTTAAGATATAAAATGCAAATACAGGATTTGAGAAATATGTGTTATCTGATACTGAATCAATTATCCATAGATGTATAACATCAGCTTTTAACAATATAGCCATTGGGGCTGGGCACGGTGGCTCATGACTGTAATCCCAGCACTTTGGGAGGCTGAGGTGGGTGGATCACTTGAGGTCAGGAGTTCGAGACCAGCCTGGCCAACATGGTGAAACCCCATTTCTACTAAAAAACAAAAACAAACAAACAAACAAAATTTAGCCAGGCATGGCGGCATGCACCTATAAATCCCAGATACTTGGGAGGCTGAGGCAGGAGAATTGCTTGAACCTGGGAGGTGGAGATTGCAGTGAGCCGAGATCACACCATTTACACTCCAGCATGGGGGACAGAGCAGGACTCTGTCTCAAATAAAACAAACAAACATATACATAGATAGATAGATAGATAGATAGCCATTTGGTATCCGTCACATGTCAGACACTATGTTAAGTACATTTCTACTCCCTAATTACTCCCCTTAGAGCAACCCAGCTATCATTACATTTTACAGTTGATTTAGGTATAGTTTTTTAATTCTCATATAAAGCTAGTACAGCTAGTTGCTCTTACCAGTAAACCCAGCTGCCTATTAAAAAACATGATAAATCATTTATCTAAGTAAAATATCACAATGGGTTGCAGATTACTGGAAAATGTAAAATATTAGTAAGGAGATCAGAAAGGCTTTAAAATTTCCTTCACTTCCTGTCTTGGTATGCTTGTTACTTTCTTTAACAATCATAAACTCGTACCATTAAAATACCTGAAATCCAGGTAATATTACATATAGAAAGATGTCTGACAACATTTACAGAAAGTTAATGCCGCATTGAAGAAATGATGAACATATATCTTAAATATTATCTAAAAATGACATAGAAAGACTAGAAACCCCATTTGAGTTGTGAATATTCCGGAACCATAGATGCCAGCCAAATGATGACCATGATGAAGCTCTATAAGTTTTTGGTTGATTTGCATGTGTCACTATGGAAGCTAGAACAGTGGCCTCAGGCTATCTTTGAAAGGATAAGAGAAAAAATTTTAACAGGTGTTTGATTTATTTAATGAGAAAATGAATAAAAGGAGCAAGAATAATGTTAAGATCTATATCTTTAATCATTTGAGTTTATATATATAAATAGAACCCTTGTCTACTATAATCGACCTTGTAAGCATCATTACAAACACAATTTTTTTTTAATTTTTATTTTATTTTTTGAGATGGAGTCTCAATCTGTTGCCCAGGCTGGAGTGCAGTGGTGCAATCTTGGCTCACTGCAACCTCTGCCTCCCTGGTTCAAGCGAGCCTCAGCCTCCTGAGTACCTGGCACTATAGGTGGGTTTCATCATATTGGTCAGGCTGGTCTTGAACTTCTGACCTCGTGATCCGCCCGTCTCGGCTTCCCAAAGTGCTGGGATTACAGGCGTGAGTCACTGCGCCCAGCCGTAAACACAGTTCTTAATCCCTACTAAGCATGTGAACATCTGCCATGCATATGTGTATTTATAATATATACAATATAAACTGTATCTATTATAATATATAATGTATATTATGTGATTATAGTTTATAATATAAAGTGTATAGTATATCTAATTACTATATACTATATATTATATATCTAATATATAATATGTATATATTAGATATCTAATATGCATATATTAGATATCTAATGTGTATATATTAGATATCTAATATGCATATATTAGATATCTAATGTGTATATATTAGATATCTAATATGTACATATTAGATATCTAATATATTATGTATATATTAGATATCTAATAGATCTAATACATATTTTGTATATATGGAGAGAGAGAGAGAATGAGAACATTTGTGTTTTAAAGGGGGGTACCTGGAATACTCCTATAAAGCTGAGAGAGAAACTTCAATAGGTGGTTCTGAGAAACAGATTTCAATCAATCATTCAGAAAGCTTTATTGTTTCAACAGGAACATTGCAGAGTGGGATAAATTCTTTGGAGAAAGTATAAAATGCAGTTACAGGTAGTGAAAAAAACAAACTTCCCTGTAAAAGTTTATCTCAAAAATTATTTACAGTTAACATTCCAAAGACAGATGTTTGCATTTTATACCAGGTTCAGAAAAGCACCCAAGAATGTAAAATAGTGTCAGCTTCTAAGACACAGTAGACAAGGAGGCCACTGTTTTATAAATCATAGAGAGCTTGAAGCATTTTATACTGTTAGAATATATCTGTGTGTCTGTCTGTGTGTACAAGCTTATTTTCTTGGAAAGGATTTCCATGGGAAAGAACTTGTGGGGGAGAAAATCTACTAACTAGTTACATACATGTTGGGAGACTGTTTTCAAGCAGATCTGAGAGGAGAGGGTTAACAGGTGAAACAATACCCAGCGCTCTATATCCAGGATGCCGTTACAGTAAATGAGGTAATACTGGTCTGCTGAGACTAGGTAAAGGGGTGGCTTAGAAAGGATGATCTCAAGCTGCAGCCAAAACTAAATTAATTAACTCCAGCTACTCTGAAATTCTATTGTGAGAAAGTGGTGACTGAAGCCAGGTCTCGAACTGTGCTATGTCATGATGAGAGAGGAATGAAATAATTAATACATATCTTACTGTGACACAGAATGACCAAGCTGCAATATTAGATAACTCGGGTAAAATGTGATTTATAATTAGCTATAATTGCTTAAAATCTTCTCTGATTAACATACACAATTGGAAATAAATTTACAAACATTAAGATAGTTGCAGAATTTTCTTAAAATGGATAAGAAATGCGTGAAGTAATCAGGTATAGTGTTCATTATTAGATACATTTTACAAAGCCTTTTATTAAAAATTACCTTTTGGCTTTTTTCAAAAAATTTAAAGGATAAATGGACTATCTGTGACAAAGGTGACAATAAACAGATTATCAGGGTGTTAACACTTTATGCACTTTAGATGAGATAGAAAAATAGGACATTTAAGAGCAACCTGTTGCATCATCAAACATACTTTCTCCTTTGGGTATGGCTTTGCAGAGCTGTGAAAATCTGCTGGCAGTTACTAAAATACAGAGTTTATATAGAAATGAATAATTAAAATTTTATCTAGAGGAGGAAACAAATTGTACATTGAATCAGCAAAATTTTGAATTAGTTTTCTGTTGAGTCCCTAATGCATGACTTGGTCCTGTAATTCAGATTTCCTCACTACTGGTGTTAATAAAATTTTAAACTCAATGATTTAAATTTTATTGCTGCAAGCTGTAAATAAGTAGTTCTAAAATAAGCCATATGAATATATTAGATAGGAAGAAGTCTCTCCGACCCTTAATTGATATGGGAAGTCCCTTTGTTTTCTCCAAACCCCAGTTGGCCTTCTCCTCACATGGGTGTTATCATAGGATAATAACATATTTTTGTGTAGAAATCCCTGAATTTACCTTCAGCCACTTATTTGTCTCTAATAGGTGAGATTTAAGCCCTTCATGTGAAATTTTACTCATTCAAATTATCCTGAAGAAAATAAGGTGTCAAGCTGACAAGCCTAGCCCCAAACAAATCCTTATAATCAGAAGAGATTGATAATTCTGATTAAATCATGATGTCTGATGGTGAAATTTTGTTCTTGTTCAGCCTTTTATGGCTTTGTAAATGACGTAAAATTTGAGGGGAGAGATACAAAGAACTGGTTTTCCTAAAGCCTCTATAAATTGGGCAACACCTTTGGTAACTATAGTGTAAATTACATTACAAATGGATACAAACACCCTTTTGCCACCGTTGTACAGTATACATAGAGGGGTGCCCAGTCTCGGAACACAGGAGTGTGAGTGCAAACGCCCAGGCGGAAATGTTGCAATGCCATTGTCAGGAGGTAACTCTTGTAGCTTTGTGGGCACAGGACATCAGGCAACGGTTGCATTAATGTGATTATGGTTGCTAATGGCCACAGTGGAATTCAGGAAGATGCTTCAAGGGGTTCTGTGGGCCACTGAGATCTCAATATGCAAACTCACTAAAGAAGGTTTTGGCAGAAGGCAACTAGTCAACCTACATATATATATGTGTGTGCATGTATATATTTACACACACACATGCATACACACATGCATATATACATACATATACATATACATATATACACACATAAATGTATAGTGTATATATATATAAAAATACATATATACATGTATATATAAAACCCTTTCTGACCCACCCCATCCAGTAAATATCCATTCCCTCTTTCCTTTTCATTCGCAGACTGCCTTAGACAGTTTGCCTCAGTAAATATTGGTTGAATGTGTACTCAATACTGAATGTCCAAAGAACCTTCTCTTCATGTTTTAGAGCTTGATTTGCATGTTCATTAGAATGGGAAGATTTTATATTGTTTATTATAATTTAAAATGTATCCCCAGATGTTAGAAAAATAGATTGCCCCATTTTTAAAAAGAAAGTGAAAGAACACATAAACAAAATAGGCAGTTGTGTCATCAAATGAGACTAGCATTTGTTTCGTTGTCCTGAAACATGATACTGTGTCACAGACATCCAGGGCTGGTCGGTAGGCTGAGCTCCCACTTGCTTCGGAAGCTCTCTGAGGAGTCGTGCTGCCATTAGATACTGGATTCTGAAGCCAGCTTAACAGAAGAGACAAGGTGGTGACCGGGGTGAGAGTTATCTCCTAAATTGGTGTAACTGAAACTCTCTCCTATTCCCAGAGTGTGCCTGCTGTCTCTCTTAATAGACTAAACATATGTGTCTTTTCAATCACTTAGGAAAAGATGTTATGAAATAACTATGGTCATAAATGGGCCATGGATGGGTTTAACATAATATCGTGATCCATTCGTGATTTCTAATTGACTGTCAAATGCATCACAGTTAGCTAAGATATTTATTTTTAGTGGTATATTATCCAATAAAGGTCATAAAAGGGATCATGGATATTTTCAGCTCAATTCTATAAAAATAACATAATGGTTATTGATTTCATTTTCCAAGGAATGGTAACATGTATTTATCTCCCTAATTTAAAGATGTTTCTTGTGTTACATTCTTATTATCTAGGTGAAAAGAAAATGCCGTTTTTCAATGGAGTTGCAGGACATTTTCACTTTAAAGTTATGTTGTATATTTTTTCTATACAGTGGCATTATTCGTATTAGACTGAAAATTATTTTCTATGATAAGAGTAATAGCAAATGACTTTGGGTGTGACAAGGATGAATGTCTGCAAAATGTCAGTACCACTCATCAGATGAGATACTTTCAGATGAAACTCATCAATGTAATTTTTAATGGACACATTTGTTGTCTAACTGATTAGATTAGTTGTTTTAATTTAGTGGTATGCTTGGGCAAATATACAGTTATATACCACATAAGGACCTTTTAGTCAACAATGGACTGTATATATGACTGTGGTCTCATAAGATTATAATGGGGCTCAAGAATTCCTATTGCCTAATGATTTATGTGATGATCGCCTGCAGTATTTAGTACAGTAACATGCTGAACAGGTTTGTAGCCTAGGAGCAATAGGCCGTATCATGTAGCATAGGTGTGTAGTAGGATATAGCACCTAGTTCTTTTTGTTTTGTTTTGTTTTGAGACGGAGTCTTGCTCTGTCGCCCAGGCTGGAGTGCTGCAGTGGTGCAATCTTGGCTCACTGCAAGCTCAGCCTCCCAGGTTCATGCCATTCTCCTGCCTCAGCCTCCCGAGTAGCTGGAACTACAGGCGCCTGCCACCACGCCCGGCTAATTTTTTGTATTTTTAGTAGAGATGGGGTTTCACCATGTTAGCCAAGATGGTCTTGATCTCCTGACCTCGTGATCCGCCCACCTCAGCCTCCCAAAGTGCTGTGATTACTAATAGGCGTGACCCACCATGCCCGGCCAGCACCTAGGTTTGTTTAAGCACTGTACACCCTATGATGTTCACACATGAGGAAATTGCCTAATGATGGGTTTCTCAGAATATATCGCTGTCATTAAGTGATGCATGACTTTACTTCATCCCATAGCTCTCTATAAATAAGTTTTACTTATGACATTTGGGTAAGAGTTTTGTCTGATAATGATCTGTGTCTTAATAATTGTAAAATGTATTGTTACACATATTTAATAACATCCTCTAATAGTTGAAAGTTCAAACACATAAAGACAATGCTAAAATCTTCAAACAGAGGCAGTGTTCTTTGCTATTTTGGAGTTCCATACCCTTTGAGAGTCTCATGAAAAGCCATGGACATGCCCCGCAAGGTATGGGGAGTGAGGGAGACACAATTATTGTGCTCCTATTCAGTGCTAGGAAGACATGGTAGTGAAATTTTAATACTTTCTGTGCATATTTGCTTTCTTCTGGTTGAGAATTCAGTGTTCTCTGCTTCCTTTACCCACTTGTTTGTTTGATGAAGATCAACTCATCCCCAGAGCAGAATCTGCAGAGCACACTTCAGCTCTCACCAGCTCCATACATCCCTGGGTGCATCATTAAGACTAAGAGAAAAAGCCACAGATATTACAACAACTTATAAAATATAGCCACATCTAATTGTGGCTTTCATCTTTATGTCACCAGGTATCTTGAAAAAAAAAAGTGAAGAACTTAGAGCAACTTTCTGGTAGAAAGGAGGATTTATAGCTTTTCTAGCTGTTCCACGATCCCTAGAATTCACCCCTGTCTCTATGAGGGTCTATTATTTGAGATAGAAAATATCAATGCTTCTCTGTCTTGCACTTGGCATAATCCTGCTTGAGATACATAATACAGATAAATTACAGAATCTTGCCTGCCCAACAAGAATTTTTTTGGAAGAAACTCTTGAGAAAATGTATTTCTTATCAAAAGAAGAGAGGTATTAATCCTTTCTTATCATTAACTACAAATTCCACTTAAATATTATATGGTCAATCTTATAAACAACCCAAAGGCCACAATTTCAATACTTGATATCCTCTAAGTATCTTTATTTCCATGCCCCAAAGTGATTTTACCAGGACAAAAAGAATACAAGTAGTTTCAACATCACTGATCATTTTACCTGCTCTCCACTTTCAATCATATTAACTGTGCTTGTTTTAACAAAGACTTACTGAAAGGAATTCTGTCTTGAAATGATTAGATTTCACAGTCATATGCCTATTTCACTTATCTCCTTTTTCATTGAGCCAAAAATGTCTTTCAGGATTCACCAGCACATTCAATCCACTGATTCTCTTCCCCCAAACACACTCAATACTATTCACCACTATTTTTTTTCCCAAAACCCTTTAATATATCTTTTTATAAAAAAGACTTTGCATTTTAATGCCGTGATTCCTTCTAGCAACTTCCAAGTTAACTTAAATAATTATGTAATTTATTCAAATCCTAGGTTATTTTCTAATTATCTAGACATTTGCTATGGATGAATGTTTGTGTGTGTGTGTGTGTGGTGTGTGTGTGTGTGTGTGTGTCTGTGTGGTGTAAATTTCCTCAATGCTTGGCTTAGTTTTAAAAACACAGAAACTTTAATTGACTTAAGTCATCTGGGGCTCTTGTCACAGGCCATCGGGAGAACATTCCCCCAAATCCCAGATTGCAGGTTTTACCTTATTGCAGCCTTCTCTTGTCCATTTCTCAGTCTTTATGTTCCCCTCCAGAGCTACAACTCCCTTACTTGAGTTCAAAACTGCAGTCCCCACCAGTCTACACAAAATCAAATGCATTTTTCTTCACCTCACCCTCAATTTCTCCTTCTCCCTTCCCTACATCCCTCCTTTCTCTCCTAACTCACAACCCTGACCATTATCCTTTCCAAAACTGGGGCATTCTACCAAACCTATTTTTCTTCACATACTCAGTGGCTTCTCAAATGGGGGCAGCTTCCCCTAAATTTTCCACTTCTACTTATGCCTCTTAGTAGTTTCAGGATCTTAGTTCATGATGGTAAAATTTATAAATTGATGCTTTTGATTCATATGAGAATAGCTACGAGTGGTATTTATAAAAGAATATTAATAGAACACACATGTTTAGTACTTGGAAAGCAGCAAGAATATATCCACGTCATACTCATTATAGTGACCCTCCAGTGACTCAGTCTAGAACAGGCCTAACCTTGCAAATGCCAGATCTTAATGAAAATAAGTAGATGATAAGTTCTTGGAACGTCTAAAAAGTTAAAAGAAAGAATTTGATTAAGACTTCTCTTTTAGAAATCAGCATTTCTAAGTTAAAATTACATTTAAGTTACAATTAAATTACATAATTACAATTAAATTCTAATTACAATTACCTGCATACTTACCTGTTAATTTATCTGATGCTACCCATTCATATAATGTAATTGAAGGCAATGATCTCTTCAAATGAATATATATTTGAGTGGGACCTGTATGTGTGTACACACACACACACACACACACACACACACACTTTTTTTAGTTTAGTTAAACAATGTTTCCAAGAGTTGGTTACTTTGCCATTCAACCAGGTAGACATCATATTTAATGACATTATTTCCAAGAAGTAGGTTACCAGATTTAAACAGAAAATTCTCCATTCATAGATAATGAATAATGAAAATCTAGATCCACTATGAGTGTTTACATTTGGAACACAAATAATTTGTTCACTGAAAAATACCATTCTATTAAAATATTATGTTTATTTTAATCATTAATTCATTACACTAGTATATTTTCAATAAAATTATTTCATCTAGATTTATCACAACAGTACAGATTTTAATCCAGTAAAATATTTTCAGGGGATTTATACCAAAGATAAGTAGCGAGTAAAGAAAACAATTATAATCATTTTATTGAGGTAGGAACAAGTTTTAAACAAAAGCTTTATGAAGTAAATGTTATGTAGTTCTTTATGGATTTTTATTTTCCTACAATGTAGCAAACAATGAAAATGAGAAGTTTATCTAAATTGCTAGTGTGTGTCTTTGAGAAATCTGAGAATAAAATCAAGTCATGTAAACCTGCATATGTTTAATGTTTTTAACTTTTTAATTATGGTATATTTATGGCAAAGTTGAAAAATGTAGTACATAAAGTTCTTATGGATTATTAGGTTGACCTATAGTTAGTCATATTAATTTAAATTGTACTATTCTCTAAATTCTCTAATATGTGGTGCCCAAATGAATAAAGCAACTAAGCCCCACACTATTTTTGAGAGAAAAATATAGAAATGTTAATTTAATATAAACTATAGGTAGACATCATGCTATTGAAAACCCCAAAATATAAGAAAATATGAACAGTAAATCATGGCAAAATGGTATAGATAGCAAGTTATATAAACTAGAGATCAAAAAGCTAATGCCTGCTGAGAATAGCCTGGGTTGTATGGAATAATCTGTTTCAGTCAACAGCTGTTTCTTCTGTATAATGTATTTTATTGAAATTAATCATATATATATGATATATATATTCCAAACAAGCTTCAGCATAAACTTAAGTGATTTGAGATCCTAGTATGAAACATATCATTATTATTTTGTAAATTTGAGAATTTGACTTCTGGAAACTTTCCAATTTAACTAGGACAAATGGAATCATTTTACACACAGTATCTCTGTGCAACATAGAGTATTTCACTTTTTAAAATCTCAGGTACCTGGTCGGCAGGTCACAAAATGTAGGCTATATTTTCTCACAAGCATAGACAGGTATTAGCCTAACTCCCTGTAAATTGAATTGCAGTTTTGTGACTAGGTCATGAAAGGTATGATAAGACTAAATACATAAATATCAGACAGTTAAATATATCAACTTTGCCAGGTCTAACTACTTTTCTGGGAAGTCTAAGAAATTCCTGCCTGAAATTCTCTTAATAAGAATAAAATAAATCTATTACTTATAATAAAAAGAACAAAAAACACAAGCAGAATAAAAGATGAAACATGCTTGGGTTAAATATTTGATTTCTGCATATAAAGATGAATGTTAAATCTCTTAGATTTCTTCAATCAGAGGGCCAGTGTCTAGAGAAACAGCCAGTGTCCAAAGAAGTGAACAGATGCTTGCATTATTAAAAAGATTACAACTGGGAGTGAGATACTGCATGTGTAGAACTTACTCAGACTTAAGTTAAGCACTTTGTAAGTTTTGTGAATTGCAGGCAGATATGATACTTATTGTTTGCAAAATATAGCCATCAAAGTACATACTGAGATTCATAGACAAAATTAATAAAAACTTCTTCAGGAGTGACTAAGTATATATAAAATTGTGATATCACAAGTAATAAAACATTTGTGACTCAAAAACTCTAGTTTTGTTGAGAATGTGGGAAAATGATTAGACAGAATAGAGTAAGAATGAATAAGTAATACCAATAAACAGTAAGAACAAAGTCTGGAAGTGTGGTAGAGAATTGCACATCTGAGGTGTAATTAACATGGTTGAAGCACAGATAAATCTGCCATTAAGACAGGATTACTTGTCTTTTCTGAGAATAGTTAAGTAATTTTGAATTGTTTGAAAATTCATCACACAGTTATATATTGTATATTTTCAATAAATCAATACTATACAAATATTTAAGTAGTCATTTTCAGACTTTACCAATGATTCTGGAATTTTTCACGTTTAAAACACAATGGAATTCTGAAAGAATCTCTGATTCTGTAATGAGATTTGCTTAATTAAACTATTTAACAACAGAGACAAATAAGTTTCGCCCCCTTAATTGTAACACAGGCATTTATTAAGATAACTGTTTATATAATTATTAAGGTAAATATGTTAATAATAACATTTCTTTAATCCCTGTGTTCTCAAAGCACGTAACATACTATTTTGCATACTTTTGTTTTCGTGTATTTCCAAGATTGAAGAAAAAAATCATTCCTGGGCCATTTATCTGTCATCATTTATTAAACGTGCAATCCTTTCGCTGAGGAATTAAGTGAGGAAAACTACTTTACACCACTAGTTGATAAAGGAGCCAAGTACGACTTGGTATTATTCATTATCAAGTTTTTGTTGTTGTTGTGGTCTGGTCTTTTTCTGAACTTGGACTTGCTCTTACTTTACTGAAACCGTATACTAACAACAGGGAGATGGCTGATATGGAGAGGCTAAAAAGTTCAGTCTGTCAGGAGAGGGATTCATTTCAGCCCATCAGTGTTGTTATTCTGCTAAGTGGTGACATAATCCCAAATTCACGTTCCCAAGAGATTGGCTCTCAGAATCTCTCCCATTTGCTGACTTTACTGCAAAAGAATGCCAGCTTCTGCTGTAATTGAGGAAAAGGGTTTTCAGGACAGATTATCATTTCTGAAATGGATCATATAACATATCTGAAAGTGTTAGTATAAACCCAGCCTTCTGCCCAGAGATTTGTCTTCAAGAGAATAAGTACATTTTTTAAAAAAATTCTTTTTTTGTATGGGCACTATATATTGGGCTTATTTGTCTTTGAAATTTGAATAATTCTGATTTTCTACAAGAAAACACTTTAGGCAAAACAGCATCCTGGATTCATATTTAATATGTCGTTAAAATGGGGATAGAATTCCATATATTGTCCATAATATTACAAAGACTACGTGACATATTTTTAAGTGAACAAATAAAACCAAATTAGAGTACATATCTGTGGGAAAAATGATATATACATGTAAGTAGTGTACTTGCATAATATTCACATATATGTGAATGTATATGCAGACTTACTAATATATAGGATAACATTAATAATGGTTACTTTGGAAGGAACCAGAGTGTATTTTAATTTTTACTTCATAACCTTCTGAAATATTTAACAATTTCAGGCTGTCATACTTTTATAATTTTAAAAATGTACTGAACAGTTAATGTTTCTACATTGTCCTTTGCAAGCTAAGGTTTTAAAACACATAGTAAACCATGTATTTCAGGCACTATGTATTCTATGCTAACTTTAGTCAATTTTGATACATATTTAATAGGTTTCGCTAAATGCCGTATGCATTCAATGAGTGCCCACAAACCGCTAAGGAATGTTAGCAACAAACAAAAGTGAGGGTACCCAATGCTAGCAATGTGAGGAAACTCTTGTGAAGGGCCACGGCGGGGACTTGAGACCAGCCAATGGTTTGACAGTATCTTTCAGATATTTGGAGGGGGGTGAAAACCCAAAACACATTTAGTCAAGTTCTATATTTCAAGATAAACTTCACCCATATGTTTTTGATTCATTTATGTGTAATTCATTGAACCGACATTCTGAAAGAGTTATTTGATGCATAGGGAGAGTTTTGTGCTATAATTATATGTGGTACATATAATATAATGCGTAACAATTTGGAGCAGAACTTGGGCTTTTCCATGTTACAGATTCCAGGCACGTGTTCCTCCCTTATGATTCACTAAGCTTGAACCAAGGTGTTGAGTGACTCATTGAGTCAATCCACAGCTGAGATTTATATTCCAATCTGGCAGCACTGTTTGTATATATTTTTTTAAAAGTCGGTTTTTCGGTGCCTCAGTTTCCAAAGTTGTCAAATTAGCATGATAATCTTTGTTACATTTTACTGTGATCATTTATCAGAACCTATGAAATGTATCAATGTGTTTGCAAATAATCGTTTCTAGAAATTGTGATTTTAAAAATGTTACAGTTTATTTCAATTATGTGCTTGTAAATATAACATTAATGCCTATATAATATCTTTCAACCTAGAAGACAGGCTTCCTAGAAATCTCATGACCCATTAAGTCTCTCTTGGAAGACTAATGAATACTCAGTTGTACTCATAGTTGTTGCAGTGATTACATGTAAAATTTCCCATTTTTCATCTCTCATTTCTTCCTCAAGCATCAGACAGTGCAACTACTTTAGGAAATAACACTGTATTATCTTCCTCATACATTAAAAAAGTAAGATCTAATTCAGAGGACTTTTATTTGCTTTATATAATTATACATATCCATATGTGTAAATACAGACTTCACTTAAAATTTTTCCATTCCTGTGATGTAACTTTTTTATGCAACTCTCATAAACCACCTAGAATTTATTTTACTATGTGGAATAACGTGAAGGTAAAGGCAATGTGTCTCATCTGCACTTGCATATTTTCTATTTAGTACAGTAGTGGTGGTGGCCTTCCTCTTTCTAGACTTGGCCTATTTCTCAGATTCTGTCTTTCAGATTTATAGCTGGATATTGCGAAGCAGTATTTCTGAGATGAATTCACCATAAAGTTCCTAAAATCATCAAAGGGAGGCAAAACAGAAAAAGACACCCAAAATGCAAATAGCCTCGAACTGGACTGTGAGTAAATTATAATATATCAAACAAACTTGGTAAGTTTGAGTTTTAGGTCAACATATTAGTATTATCAAATTAAAAGTCTTTCAAAGGATTGACTTACAGTAGTTAATGGCAGAAAAAATCATTATCTTAAAACAAATAAATTTAATTAATTAATTAATTTTGTTTTGAGATGGAGTCTTGCTCTGTCACTCAGGCTGGAGTGCAGTGGCCTGATCTCAGCTCACTGCAACCTCTGCCTCCCGGGTTCAAGCGATTCTCCTGCCTCAGCCTCCCGAGTAGCTGGGACTACAGGTGCACGCCAACACGCCCAGCTAATTTTTGTATTATTATTATTATTATTATTATTTTAGCAGAGACAGGGTTTCACCTAGTCTTGAACTTCTGATTTAGGTGATCTGCCCACCTCAGGCTTCCAAAGTGCTGAGATTACAGGCGTGAGCCACTGTGCCCGGCCTAAATTCAATTTTAATATGGTTTTGAAAATGTTGCTAAATACTGACTTCTAATAGTATCAGTGATATGAATTGGACACTAAATTGCCAACTCATGACTATTTCAAGGTTCCATATTAACTTTAAAGCAGAGGCTATTTGCACACCCAATTTACCTGAAAAATAGATACATTCAAATACCTGGAGACCTGTGCACGTAAAGTGCAGTCCGTGTGCCTTATTCCTCAAAATGCACACGTTAGAAAGGATTATACTCTTTGAAGAGAACAGAAATACAACTCTAGCTTAATTAAGCAAAAACGCGTTTTATTGGAAGTGTACTGCTATAGCCCTCTTGAGTTGAAGGACAATGCTTGTTTTTCTATCCTTGTGTTAACAACATTCTCTCAAATAAGTGGTGGGTCCAGGAACTGTAAAGTCAAATCTTTAAATCTTTATGAGCAGAAGAAAAAGAAGTCTCTTTCTCCCAGCTGTAGTTTGAAATAGCTTAAGAGAAGAATTCTGACAGACCCAGCAGGGGTGAGATACCCCTCCCCAGTCACTGTGGTCCGCAAATTTGTGGTTCCTACCTCATAATAATTTTAGCGAACGCTTGCTGCATTCCAGGAACTATGAAAAGCACTTTACATGGATATTTCAATCATTATGATAATTCCATTTGTTGTTTGCTATTGTTATTCTTAATTTGCAAATTAAAAACTGACACAGAGAAATTAAGTCACTTACCTAATGCCCCACAGCTGAAAAGTGACAGGACAGTGCAATCTGAATCAGATCCAGTCTTTAAACCACAAAGGTGGGCTTTGTGGGACAAGGAGGTGATAAGCCTGTTGTAGGAGACAGAATACTTACAGAAAAAAATTAGCCAAAAATTAGCCGTGGTCGGGCACAGTGGCTCACACCTGTAATCCCAGCACTTTTGGAGGCTGAGGCGGGCGGATCATGAGGTCAGGAGTTCAAGACCAGCCTGGCCAACGTAGCGAAACCACGTCTCTACTAAATGTACAAAAAATTAGCCAGACCTGGTGGTGCATGCCTGTAATCCCAGCTACTTGGTAGGCTGAGGCAGGAGAATCTCTTGAACCTGCGAGGCAAAGGTTGCAGTGAGCCGAGATCATGCCATTGCATTCCAGCCTGGTCGACAGTGTGAGACTCTGTCTTAAAAAATAAATAAAATAAAATAAAATAAAAAAGTATGAAAACAGAGGAAAAAATTAGCCATGGTCAAACTGACTCTTGAGGACCACTTCAAGGACAGTAGTCATGACTTTACCCACAATCGCTTCTTCTGGGCTGCGCGCGGTGGCTCCCTCCTGCAATCCCAGCACTTTGGGAGGCCAAGGCAAGTGGATCACATGAGACCAGGAGTTCGAAACCAGCCTGGCCAACGTGGCGTAACTCCATCTTTACTAAAAATACAAAAATTAGCCGAGTGTGGTTGCACGCTCCTGTAATCCCAGCTACTTGGGAGGCTGAGGCAGGAGAATTGCTTGAACCTGGGAGGCAGATGTTGCAGTGAGCTGAGATTGCTCCACTGCACTCCAGCCTGGGTGACAGAGTGAGACTCTCTCTCAAAACAAGACAAAACAAAACAAGTAACTTCTCCTGACTCCTTCTTTCTCCTTCCATGATACTCGAGCAGTGAAATGATGACAACATTTACACTACTGAACATATTTTGTTGTCCTTTTTCTTTCTCCTCTTTCTTCTTATAAAGCCTGTTCATTTAAATGATTCCAAGTTTAATACACATATGGCATGATGTGACTGTGCAGCATATCTGGTATTTTATCTCCAGACTCTAGTGAAAGGCTAGATTAGTACCTTTTAATGAGGATGTGGGAGAGCCAGGGATGTGGGAATGGTGGCAATTATTTGAGATGGAGCGATGAGGCTCAGGAAGTTTCTCCTGGGAGACAAAGAGGGTAGCCTGGAAAACAACTTGCTGTATTTTACCATTATTTAAATATGGGGGCAACTCTAATAAAAAGACAGGAAAAGGTTAATGTTTATGGACCAAATCCTCAAAAAATATACATTAACTCTATTCATCTTCATAATGCCCCCTGTGAAGGAGGTCTCCGCACCTCCAATTTAAAGATGAAAGCTCAGGGAGGTAAAATAAGTTGGCCTAGGTTACATGGCTAGAAAGTGATAGAACAGTACATGGGAGATGAACAGAGATTTGACTCCAAAATTAGTTTTTTTCCACTATAACAGACTGACCCAGGAAATGAATCCTTTAAATTCTAATTTTTAAAAACTACTAAAATGTCTGGAAAACAATCTTCAAGGAAACATAAAATATATTCTATATTAGAGAAGTGTTCGCTAGTTTAAACACTGATAACATTTTGTAACCATATATATTTGTAAAGGGACTACAAAAAGGTGGGGAATAAGGGGATTATGAAATGGAGGTGTATTCGGAGGATTAAAGTTTGACTTCCTATGTGGATAGAAAACAAAAAAATTTCACATAGAGAGGTTTTGTATCTGGACAACTTTTGCTAGCTGTTGACAGTAAAGGTGCCTGGCCCAGCTGCCCTCTGCTGCCCGTGGGCTCTCTCTAAGGCTAACTTGCCCACAGAGTTCCTACACTGCAAGTGGAATCTTGAATAATTTAGGGCTGCCTGAATCACCTGATGCTTTCCAAGGGAGGAATTTCACTTAAAATAAGATGGCTTATGGTCTATTTCCTGGCAATTTGGAAAGATTTGCACTACACTGATTGCCCATTATGCAGTAACTGTGTTTTGTTAGATACTCATTTATTTTAATGCAAGTTTGCTTTATCCAGCCAGTTTGTTGACTGTTCCTTGCTGAGTAGGTCTGTAATCTAAACTTTAAAGGAGGATTAAGCTTCATGATATTTACTTAACTAAGCATTGTCATTGTGTTATATCCTCTTATATATTTGTTACCTGGAGAAAAAAAATACTTTTTTTTTAAAATATGGGCCTTCCTGTTACATTTAAATGAAAGCCTTTGTGGCTTTGAAAAAAATTGTTTTATGATCTGAAACTGTCATTTAAATAGAAACAAGAGTTAACATAGACTACAATGCTTTTAATCACTTTTTTTTTACTGTTCTATGCACCCATAAATAACGGAAGAAATACAACGTAGCTAATCTTCTCTCTTTTAATTTCTGAAATACCATGAATAGTTAGTAGGCCAACAAAAAATAATTACAACTCTGTTAGTCATATTTGGTCCACAGCTTTCCAGGAATTGCATTGGTTTTCAGTATCCCTTTGAAAATAACGTATGCTTTTAATGGAAAACCAGCTTATCTCTTCTGCATGACTTATAGCCCCAAGGCAAATAGAATATACAGCTGTATTTTGGAAACTTTTTAATATTAATTGTTCATGAATCAGAAGAAACAGAAGAGTTCAGTAAATGTTTGAATGAGAGAAAAAGAATAATTGTTGCTCCATAAAACTTATTCATATCTCATAAAATCCCAAATTCACCAGTTTCTCATTTTCTTCCAATCAATTTTCATCAACTTTTATTATCATATTGTATCATTTCCAGATATTGTTTAAAAAAAATTTTTTTTTTGAGGCAGAGTCTCAATCTGTCATCCAGGCTGGAGTGCAGTGGCGTGATCTCAGCTCACTGCAACCTCTGCCTCCCAGGTTCAAGTGATTCTCCTGCCTCAGCCTCTGAGTAGCAGGGATTACAGGCACGTGACACCATGCCTGGCTAATTTTTTTATTTTTGGTAGAGACGGGGTTTCACCATGTTGGCCAGGCTGGTCTCACACTTTTTAAAATTTTCTAACAGAAACACTATGTGTTTTAGTGAAGTCGGAGACCCCCGCAGCTTCAAAGGTGAATCATGACTGGTTTTTAGGGCGAGTTATGTTTTATGTGACCCATTTCACTTACAGGGATTGGTTTAGTAGAAGCAGATGATCCAATTCTGGGCAATGATATATTTGAGGAGATCTGGTAAGAAATGATTTCTGGTTCTTAAAAGACTCAAGGAAGAAATAGATCCTCGTGTGTCTAGACATCATGTGTGAGGGCATGATCCTTTGAACTGCTGCAGCCAGTTTGCCACCGTGAGGCTACCTGCACAAGGACAGGAGCCAACCCGCTGTGGTTAGCAGAGAAAAAAGATGAAAAGAACCTGGCTTTTTGAGCTATGGGTACGGAAATGACACACAAGCTTCCTGTTATGGGAACTGATATGCTGTAGCCACGTATGCAAGAAGTTCTGTTACCAGCAGCTAAGCACATCCTAACTGATACTCTTTATTATTTGTATAAAATGCTACAGATAGATGAATTGCCATAAATCTGTCACTCCAGGGCTCGGACTGAAATCTGAGTGGGACAGGCAGAGAGAGTGGAGAATGGAAGGGGGAGAGAGATGATATAGACCTAGGATAATTCCCATATAACTTATAAATCCTGGATATTACATGAATACAAAAATGTGCTGAGATAAGCTTCACTCTTCAGTGAAGAAAAATACTGACCTCTGAGAAAATATTTTGGAAGATAGGCACCTCATAATTTATCTTAGGAAGAGAAATGTGCCAACTTCTTTTTGACACACGTTTCAACACAAAAGGGTTAATGGAAGCTCCAACTCTTTTGAAAGGTAGTTGCACCCACTGGCTTGTGAAGACAGATAGCTGGAGAAGAAAGGTAACTAGAGGGAACAGGTGCAGGTACAAAAATCAGGCCAGTGTACCTGGGCTTGAGAAATCATGGAGACCAGGTCAGGGGGTGAAACTGAGCTAGAGAGATGGGTAGGAATCAGACTATGGGGAACCCGGCAGGGCATGCAAGAAATTTTATTGTATTAAGATGAAATCTAGTGAAGGGTGGCACATAAAAGAAAGCTTTTTTTTTAAAATTTGACAATATGAAGCTTTGAATTCTGTATATGGAATACATTACTCTGTTCACTGACGAAATGATTCATCTATTAAAGAAGACAAAACAACTGAAAAAGACTCATTTTTGGATGCAATGATTCCCATTCTAGGAATTCAGCTTAAGGAAAGAATGTGACATGCAGTCGACGATTGTGTGCCAGGGTCTTTATCACAGGATTATTTATATTAATAAGAACAGGGGACAACCAAATAGCACACAAAAACGGAAGGACAATTAATAAGACTTTCTTGCAATTGGATTTTAGGGAGCAATTAAGATTATTTGAAGAATATTTGATGTCATGAATAAATGCTCATAAAAAGTCTAGGCGGGGAGAAGAGTTATCATACAAAACTAAATACAAGGGGTACGAATCATATTTTGGGAAAAAGAGAGGTAAAGGGGAAAACATTTATATTTATATGCATATGAACAATCCCCATTCCCCTTGCCACACACACACATACAATGAAAAATATTACTTGGCCAGGCGCGGTGGCTTATGCCTACAATCCCAGCACTTTGGGAGGTCGAGGCAGGAGGATCACAAGGTCAGGAGTTTGAGACCAACCTGACCAACATGGTGAAACCCTGTCTCTACTAAAAATACAAAAATTAGCCAGGCGTGGTGGTGCATGCCTGTAATCCCAGCTACCCAGGAGGCTGAGGCAGGAGAATTGCTTGAACCCAGGAGGCGGAGCTTGCAGTGAGCTGAGATCACACCACAGCACTCCAGCCTGGGCAACAGAGCAAGACCCCATCTCAAAAAAAAAAAAAGAAAAATAAGACTAGAATTAAATTCAATGTAACTCCAATGTTTATTCCCAGAGAGTAGGCATTAGACAGTTGTCTTATGTATAAGCATGTAAACATGGATTGTTTTACATGTTGAAAAAAATGATTTATAAATCAAAACACAAATCGCTAAAAGTAGTTGAAAATTAAATTTCAAGAAAAAATAGTTAATTACTTATAATGTGAGCAAGGAGAAAATATGGTATTCTCTGGAAATAAGCAATATTATTGCACCAACCATAATATAGAATACATATGGGAAAAGCCTTTAGGGAAATGGAAAGCAAGATGCTACACTGCTGTGTAAATAATTAAGTTACAGTTAAACTAGAAAAGATTTTACATGTGTAATATCAAATATCATTTATATATTATAAATGACATTAATGTTTATGTACCTATACATTGTGCACACATTACCTAAAATATATTATGTTTATTATACACATATATTAACTACAACTTTATATATGACAATTTTGTTTGTATCTATTTCAGGGAAGCAGCAATGTCTCTAGCAGCGGGGAATAATAGTTAATTGATAAAGGAAAGTACTAAAGCACAGACCTAAGACTGTGCATTCTGCTTCCCTTCTTTATAAAAGATATAGGGTATACCTTTATTAACTCTATATCTGTAGATATAATAAGAATGATCTCACTCAAAAATTCTTACTTTTTAGATTTTATTTTTATTTAGTTTTTTACTTTTATTTTAGATTCGAGGGTACATGTGCAGGTTTGTTATATAGGTAAATTGTGTGTTACAGGGCTTTGGTGTACAGATTATTTTGTCACTCAGGTAATCAGCATAGTAGGTAGATTTTGATCCTCACCATCTTCCCTCCCTCCACCCCGCAAGTAGACCCTGATGTCTATTGTTCCTTTCTTTGTGTCCATGTGTACTCAGTGTTTAGCTGCCACTTATAAGTAAGAACATTCAGTATTTGGTGTTCTGTTCCTGTGTTAGTTCACTTAGGATAACGGCCTCTAGATCGATCCATGTTACTGCAAAGGACATGACCTCATTCTTTTTTATGACTGCATTGTATTCCATGGTACATATCTACCACATTTTCTTTATCCAGTCCACCTTTGTTGAGCATTTAGGTTGATTCCATGTCTTTGCTATTGTGAATAGTGCTGTGATAAACATACACATGCATGCGTCTTTCTGGTACAATTGTTTTAGATTTTACATCTGAGAAAGTGAGGTAAATTGTTTCAGAGTTGCAAAATTATTTAGTGTCAGCAAGAATCTAAGATCCCTGGGCTCTTGATGATGATAGAGTTTCCACTAAACCATGATGATGCGACACTTGAGGAAAAGTTCTGCAACACCAGAGTAAGTGGCATATAAAAAGTGTTTGATATTTTTGTGCTGTGTAAATAAATAAATAATGGAAAAATCCTCTGAGTCTAAGAATGTCCTGGATTCAAGTCTTATTTCTTCTATTTGTTATCAGGGTGGCCTTCTGTTTTTCATATAACATCGCTGTGCCTCGGTTTCTTATCTGTAAGATAAAGAGATTATATTCAATATTCCGTCATGTAATTGAGGTGCCCCGAAGAATGACGTGACTGGGGACAACAACACAGCTCTGGCAAGGATGTATTGTTATTTTTGTCTTGCTCATCCAAATAGTTCACCTTCCTTTATCTTGGTCCATTTATGCTCTTGTAACAAAATATTCAAGACTGGGTAATTTATAAAGAACATAAATCAATTTTCTCACAGTTCTGGAGCTGAGAGGTCCACGATCAAGGCATCAGCAGATTTGGTTGTTTGGATAGGGCTGCTGTCAGCCTCGTTGCTGCGTCCCACAGCAGGGAGGGATGCTGTGTCCTCACCTGGAGGAAGGCAGAAGGCAAATGAGCCAACTCCCCATGAAGCCTCTTTCATAAGGACCTTAATCCCAGTCATGAGGAAAGAGGCCTCATGGCCTAATCCCCTGCCAAACGCCACACCTCAATGCTATCACATTGGCAACACCTAAATTTTGGAGGGGACACATTCAAACCGTACCATCCTGGGAGCTCCAAATAAGTAGTTGAGCTATTGCAACCGAGCAGTAGCTGAACAACTATTATGTATCCATGAGCATTTACAGTAAGTGAAAAAAAGATTACAGATGAATTTAGGGAGAGTCCAAGAGTGACACTTTCATTGTTGCAGTTGGAAAGAGCCCACAGGGGAAATGGGGAAGAAGAACAATTTGACTTAAGGGAAGAGACTTTGGGGATAAGCATATTTAACGAATTCTCAAGAGAAAACGCAATGTAACTTCTTCTGAAAGACTTTTACGAAAATATTCATTTGATAACTAAGATATGAATGAAAAAGGCAATAAAGAAATATAGTGGGATAGTGACATACTAAAAAAAGTTTTTCTTGTATTATCTGTAGGGAGAAAGTGCCCTATGCTAGAGGAAGTTAATTTTTTTTCTCTAAGTAAAGAACTATAAAGCCATAACTGGATTTAAGCCCATCCTTCCAAAATTAGAGGCAATGGTAGAACTAGGGTCTCATGAAACTTCCCAAATTAAGCATTGTTTGACAGTAGAAACAATGATAAAAATAAAAGTGGAAACTATTTTTAAGGTTATTGTAAGGATTAAATAAATTAATACAGATAAATTCCTTAGTGACAGCAGTATCTGGCATATAATAAGTCCTGCACTAGTGTTAGCTCTCATTATTACTATTGGCTTTGTCACTATTGATGTTATTATTTTGTTGGTCTCTCTACCTTTCTGGCAAAATTAATTATGGTTTGTTATTAAACAAATATAATCTGTAACTTTTGATTACATGGTTTCTACTTACTTTAGAACAATCCATTCTGTTGACTAGATAAATCAGTTTATTTAAATTAAACATGTAGGAAGCCTCTTACTTGCTGTAGCAAAGCATGTGTAGCTATATTTTTCTGCTGATCAAAATGAAATAAAAGTCAAACTACTAATTTTTTTTGTTTCAGCTATGAATGCCTGGTCTTATCTGAGAGATCACGGGCTCTTCACAGGGTATTTTGCTAGCTGGGAGGGTATAGAAGTCAACTCAAATCCATTCTTGAAACTTAAACATCTTCCCACACAATTGAACTTTAATTTCTAAGAATCAAATTTCTATTTGCAAGTACCTAAGAAATATGAATCACTTTTTTAGTTCACTGAATGACACAGGTCCTGAGGTCTTTGAGATATAATATCCAAGCAATAACAAGTCACTTTCACATTTTAGAAAGTAACCACCCTACTAAAAGAAGTAGAGGGAGTCCACCTATCATTTCCTTTCTGCTTTCAGTATGAATGAAATCAGTCCCACATAATGTATTCTGGGTCCTAATGAAAATTCTAACTAATTTCCTACATGAAGTGAAATTTTCTGAAAATAATTTGTTGTTTCATATAGATTTTTACAGAATTATTAACTAAAACTATAGGAAAAATAGGTCTTCTCCAGCTGGTAAGACAAGGAACATATTTCAAAGTTTACAAATTCAGAAGTTCTTTGATTTAGAGGTTTGAAGCTTTTCAGCTATGGGTGAACCTTAAGAAACAGCATTTAAAAACCCTTAAATATTTACTGGAGGAATGGGGAAACAAATTAACAATAAATGGGTTTATAAAAGTGTTAGGTGCTGTTCTAAGTGCTTAGTTGTATAATTCATTTGATAGTTATTTTCAGGTGTAAGTGTTAACTATTCATTGGAAATAATATACATATATATTATAACAGTAAACAGTGTTTCAAAATTTATTTACATATCAGTGAAAAATTGGTAACCCTTGACTTTAAAAAATACCCAAAGAAAGAGAGACACTTTTTCTCATTCTATTTTATTTGCCTTTCTCTGTCAACACAGTTCTCTGATGCAACACACTACATTTTTCTTACCCAAATACTATTTTTTTTTTTTTTTTTGAGACGGAGTCTCGCTCTGTCACCCAGGCTGGAGTGCAGTGGCACAATCTCGGCTCACTGCAAGCTCCGCCTCCCGAGTTCACGCCATTCTCCTGCCTCAGCCTCTCCGAGTAGCTGGGACTGCAGGCGCCCGCCACCACGCCCGGCTAATTTTTTGTATTTTTAGTAGATTTGGGGTTTAACCGTGGTCTCAATCTCCTGACCTCATGATCCGCCCGCCTCGGCCTCCCAAAGTGCTGGGATTACAAGCGTGAGCCACCGCGCCTGGCCCAAATACTATTTTTGCATTACAAAGTTTGTATGTGTTCTGTGGCATTTGTACAATCAGCATAATGCTGTTACTGGGGAAGAAATTGCAAATTACACATGAACTGCCCCAGAACTGGGTAGGTAATTTCATGAAGCTACAATGTCTGTGACTCCGGTAGGTAATTTCATGAAGATACAGTGTCTGTGACTCCGTTAAAAGGACACCACACATACTTTGCCTACAAATAGTCGTGGAGTATTAGGGATGGAAAGGCTCTTAGCCTTCATCTGTCACAATTCTTCTCTTGAGGAAAAAAAGATTTTAGGCCGGGTGCTGTGGCTCACGCTTGTAATCCCAGCACTTTGGGAGGCCGAGGCGGGCGGATCATGAGGTCAGGAGATCGAGACCACGGTGAAACCCCGTCTCTACTAAAAATACAAAAAATTAGCCGGGCGTGGTGGCGGGCGCCTGTAGTCCCAGCTACTCGGAGAGGCTGAGGCAGGAGAATGGCGTGAACCCGGGAGGCGGAGCTTGCAGTGAGCCGAGATTGTGCCACTGCACTCCAGCCTGGGCGACAGAGCGAGACTCCGTCTCAAAAAAAAAAAAAAAAAGATTTTAGCCCAGAATGGCTAAATAATTGTTTGTAATGAGAATCAGTGACAGACTTGGGACTAAATCCAAAGTCTTCTAAGTTCTGACTGTGAATTCACTGTTCTTCCAATATACTTGCATTAATACTTTGTGACGGGATTGTTTCTGCTGACTTCACAGCACTGGGTTTTTTTGTTGTTGTTGTTCTGCTTGCTTTGCTACTTATTCAGGTTATCAATTGATTTATGTATTGATAATGATATAATCAAAAAAATTTCTTGGGAGATCTGGTGAATGAGGTTCAGGGAATATCTCTGTGCAACTAGGCTTATGACTTTGAGCATGTAATTTATTTATGTTTTTTTTTTAAGACTTAAGTGTAAAACCCCAAACCATAAAAACTGTAGGAGAAAACCTAGTTAATACTATTCAGGACATAGACATGGGCAAAGACTTCATGACAAAAAATGCCAAAAGCAATTGCAACAAAAGCCAACATTGACAAATGGGATTTAATTAAACTAAAGAGCTTCTGCACAGCAAAAGAAACTATCATCAGAGAGAACAGGTAATCTACAGAATATGAGAAAATTCTTGCAATCTACCCATCTGACAAAGGTCTAATATCCAGAATTTGCAAGCAACTTAAATAAATTTACAAGAAAAAAAACAAAAAACAAAACGAACAACACCATCAAAAAGGGCAAAGGATGTGAACAGATGCTTTTCACCAGCACTGATTTTAAAGCTTAGAATTAATAGTAGCCAAAGGCATATGTGACTCTGTTTGGTTGTCAGACCAAACATCTACCTGTATTCTATCAATCCAAAGGCCAAAGGCTTTGCCTGTCTGAGATGACCAAAAATCACTGGGTACTAAAGGTTGTTATTCAAATCAGTCTCATCCTACCTCTTTTGAACGGCTTGTTGGGGGTAAAAAAAAAAGGCTAGAAACGTCCATAGCCACAAACTCAGGCTAAACTGAAGAGTAGGAGCTACTGTTTCTACTGAGTACCAAACATCCTTTGTAATGCAGCTCTAATAAATCCAGTTCAGGCTGAAATAGCACAAAAAAATCCCATCTGTCTGAATTTTCAAAAAGTAGCGAGGTTTTCTCTTTACTTATTCGTATGTATAATATGCTCTCAGCTTATATATTTGAAAAGCAACCAATACATTTTAAAGGCCACCCAATACCTTTAAATATTTTCACAGAATTTTAGAGCTGGAAGAGAGTCTAGTAATTGTCTAACTTTACAAACAAGAAAAATGTAGCCTAAATACGTAATGTGACATGCTCACGGTCGCATTTTGAATTTGTCACATAGCTGAAAGAAGTCTACCTTACATCAGGGCCTGTATTATCTCCACTGCTTCTAAAGTCAACTAAAAGCTTATATCAGCCATCTAAAAATATAGCATTTTTTTTAGGTATAAAAATGGAATCTAAACTGTTCAGATTCACTGAAAATGACCACTTACTTGACATTTCAAATATCTTGAAATTTTTGTCCCTAGTTTGTTAGCAGGTTTTAGAGGATAGGCAGGATTCCAGAATTTAAGCAGGAAACTTTCCCTTTCTTTCTAAGACATAAGAGGAATGATAGGATCTCAACTCTGTAGCATAAAATACTCTTCGTGGTCTACTAAAGCTTTACTTCTTTGTTTAAAGAGTGACTGTGTTTAAAATTCTAGAGCAATAGATATTTTTAGGACCATAAAACAGTGTCAGAAACTTGGCTTAAAAAACAAAGCCCATCCGAGAATTCATGCTGAAACCAAGAGTTAGCTACAGTCATGTCCCTGTCCTGTTTACATATTTAGTGTGATCTTTTGGGAAAACCACTCTGGTAGAGGTGGAAAGAATTGATTGGATAATGACAGAAATTTATTGGAAGGAAGGACCACGCTCTACCAGGCAAGAAATCTGGAAATAAAACTTAAAAAAATCTCTCACTTCTGAAACTTACATTCAAGCAGGGTAAGACAGACTAGAACAATAAGTAAAATAAATAAGTAAATTATTTGTTAGAAGGAATAAGTACAATGGGCAAAACATAGTGCAGGATAAACAGAGTTCAAGTTCTGGGAATAGAGGGAAGGTTGTACTATTAAATCAGATGATTAAACTAGGAAAATAAGAACAGTCAAACAAACACATAAAGGATATGAGAGGGTTTAAAATTCAGATATGTGGGAAAATAGCTAATTCAGTGAGTGGTCCCAAGGCTGTCACACATTTGAGAAACAGCAAGTAGGTTTGTGTGGCTGAAGAGAAACTTTTAAAAACGGGACAGAGGAAAAAGAAATGAGGTCAGAAAGTTAATGGAATCCTGATCTTGTAAGAGTGTCTGGGTCATTGGAAGGTCTTTGATTTTCATGCTGAGTGAAATGCAATGGTTATGGAATATTTTGAGCATAGAAGTGGTATGCTCTTTCTTATGATTTAAAAAAGAATCATTCTGGGATCTCTGTTGGAATTAAAGTGTAGTGGGAGAGATTGAGAGTAGGGAGGCAGATTAGCAGACTACAGCAGGGATCCAGGCAAGAGGAGACAAGTGAGAAGAGCAGATGGTAACAGTGAAGATGGTAATTAGTGGTTCAATGGTAGACATATTATGAAAATAAATGCAATATGATTGCCTGGTGTTTTGGATGAGAAAAGAGAGAAAGAGAGCGGTCAACAACCTTTCCAAGGCTTTTGCTCTGCACAAAGTGGAAAGATGGAGTTTTCATCAGTGGATATAAGGGGAGGCTGTAGATGAAACAGGTTTGGGAAAGAAGAATGCAAGTTCCACTTTGGATACATTACGCTTAATGTGCACATTAGATATCCAAATGAAAATATCGAGTCTGGAGCTTGGAAGAGGGTTCTGTTATGGAAATAGACATTTGAGACTTGAAGGCATATGGATGCTATTTAGAGTCACAGAGCTGGACAAGATTACCACAATGTAAGTGAAGACTAGGAAGAGAAGAGAACCAAAAAAAAAAAAAAAAAAAAAAAACCAAAACTTGGAGCATTGAATCTAAGAGATAGGATGGAACCAGACATGGAGTTTGAGAACCAATAATCAGTAAGGTTGGAGAAAAACTGAAAGAAGCGGTTGTCTTTGAAGCCAATGAAGAAAGTATGTCAAGGAGATGCAAGTGATCATCTTTTTGAAATGATGCTATGAGGTTGAGTAAAGATGGGAAATAAATCCAGACGATATTCGAGAGGAGGAAATTACACATAAGTATGAATGTCAGAAGTCAGGGGATCATTGGAAACTATTTAAAAGTTGCCTGACATACCACAGCTCTGGCTTTTGTCTTTTATCTAATTTTATCTTCTCACTTTGGTGATGCCATTTATTGTCCTCATGATCATATTTCTTATATTCAAAATTTCTCAAAATGTATACTGACAGTTTAGGTCTCTCTCCTGATCTCTATATCTCTTTTCTTGACATCTCTGTTTAGTGTTCAGGAGATCTCAAAATAAACATATTCCAAGCAAAATGTTTTATAAAATATATATATATGTATATATATGTATATGTATGTGTATATATACACATACATATATATGTGTATATATGTATATGTATGTGTATATATACACATACATATACACGTATATGTATGTGTATATATACACATACATATACACGTATATATGTATATGTGTATATATATACACATACATATATATATATATTAGTGTCTTGGTCATTAAAAAACGTTTGATTTTTACACTGAGTGAAATGGTATAGTTGTGGAATATTTTGAGAACAGAAGTCATATGATTTTTTTTTTTTTGAGGTGAAGCCTCACTCTGTCGCCCAGACTGGAGTGCATTGGTGCGATCTCAGCTCATTGCAACCTCCGCCTCCCAGGTTCAAGCAATTCTCCTGCTTCAGCCTCCCAAGTAGCTGGGACTACAGGCACACACCACCACGCCAGACTCATTTTTGTATTTTTAGTAGAGACAGGTTTCACCATTTTGGCGAGGCTGGTCTCAAACTCCTGACCTTGTGATCTGCCCACCTTGGCCTCCCAAAGGCCCGGGACTACAGGCGTGAGCCACCCACCGTGCCTGGCAGATGGTAGCAGTGAAGATGGTAATTAGTGGTTCAATGGTAGACATATTCTGAAAATAAATGCAATATGATTGCCTGGTGTTTTGGATGGAAAGATGAGAGAAAGACAGGGGTCAACAATGTTTCCAAGGCTTTTGCTCTGCACAAAGTGGAAAGATGGAGCTTTCATCAGTGGATATAGGGGAGGCTGTGGATGAAACAGGTTTAAGAAAGGATGAGAAATAGGTTTGGGGGAAATATATATGACATCTCCATCCTCTAAGGCCAGGCAATAGAACATTGTTCCTGACATCTCTCTCTCCCTTACCTACTGCATCATTGTATCACTTAAATTCTATCAACTGACTTCAAAATTAATGTTTCCCGGATGACTCAAAGAGTCTCTCAATATGTTTCTCTGCTTCCAATCTTGTTCTGTTGAAATCTCTTCTCACCAGCAAATAGACTAATCCTTCAACACTGTAAATAAGCACTTGTCCTATCCCTTTCTAAACCTTTCAAAGTCTCCTCACTTCTCTGCAAGTTCTTCTTTTGATCTGGTAGCTCCCTCCTTCACTAATCTGATCTCAAGCAGCTTTCTTTATTTCTGAGTTTAGTTGCAACCACACCTGGACTTCCTTTAGTTCCTGGAATTCTCTCTGCTCAGAAGACTTTTCCCACAGCTCTTTGCTTGACTTAATTCCTGGTCAACCTTCAGGGATGTCTTCCAGGACCACTCAATCTTACACATTTTCTGAGTGCTCAGCCTTTTTTTCTTCCTAGCACTTATAATTTGTAAACTCCAGGTGATAAGAACTCAATCTATTTTGTTCTCCACCTCCTAATGCCTAGCTAGCACCATGCCCAACACAAAATACTCTGTCAATAACTTTGGCAATGAGTAGAATTATCATTCAAAGAGGATTTTCAAAAACCCTGTTACAATTTTCTCTGGTACTTTTAAATTCATCAACTCCAATCATAATTATCTTTAATTTGGTCCATCAATATGGTCTTTACATGTGTATGTTGTTCCTCTGTTCTTTCTAGTTAGCCTTTTTTTTTAGAGTGTTGAGAAAAGTTTCTACAGAAAGATTACACTTTATTAATCTTTTTAAAAATTTTATTATTATTATACTTTAAGTTTTAGGGTACATGTGCACAACGTGCAGGTTTGTTACATGTGTATCCATGTGCCATGTTGGTGTGCTGCACCCATTAACTCGTCATTTAGCATTAGGTATATCTCCTAATGCTATCCCTCCCCCTCCCTCCACCCCACAACAGTCCCCGGTGTGTGATGTTCCCCTTCCTGTGTCCATGTGTTCTCATTGTTCAATTCCCACCTATGAGTGAGAACACGCGGTGTTTGGTTTTTTGTCCTTGTGATAGTTTGCTGAGAATGATGGTTTCCAGTTTCATCCAGAAGTTGAGAAGATTTACCTTGTAACAACAACATCTAGATTGGTTGTATCTGGAGACTGTAAGATTGAGTATTTATTCAGGTTGGATTACTTTAGAGTCTCATTTGAGGGTCTTTTTTGAGATTAGGAAGCAGAGAGTTGGGCAGAGAATGTTGTTTTGTCATGGAGAGATGGTGTACCTTCAGGTATTCTGGTTAATAATAGCCTGGTTGTGCATATGCCATGAAAGAAAGCTATGAAAAGACATATCTGACACTCACATTGAGATTGGAATCTTCCAGCTGATGTTTCTGTTCACAGCTTTTATAAACTTGAGAAAAGAAGTGATAACCCTGAAATGAATCACCATTACTAGTGGCATTCTAGTTCAAGCTGAATGGGACTAACAAAATGTACTCCTTAGGAGCCTGAACTCCATTTAACAAATAATGAAACCACAAAATGCACACAGACAGACATGAGAAACATTAACCCTTTGCTACCCAGGTAAACTTTGGTAAATATGGAGTGTGTGTGGGTGGGGAGATGGTGTGTGAAGTGTTATGTAAAGTGTGTGAAAGTATGTACTTAATCTTCTGCAATAGAAGTTATCTTGTTGTTTTAGGAGAGAGCTGCATTGTAGAAGGGATTAACTAAATTGTATTATCTTATTTGCTATTTGCTTTTAAATATTTTTATTGTAGAAGAAAATCCATTTTTTTTTCCAGGTCTCATAGGTATTTATTTCAAGCCACTGCCTTCTTTCAAAGAACAATAATCACTGACTCCCATTCAGTTAGTTTGTTTAATGTTTTGTTTTGTTTTGGTTTGGTTTTTGAGAGAGTTTTGCTCTGTCACTTAGGCTGGGAAGCAGTGGCACGATCGTTGTTCACTACAGCCTCCACCTTTCATGTTCAAGTGATCCTCCCACCTCAGCCCCCTAAGAAACTAAGATTACAGGCATGTGCTACCATGCCTGGCTAATTTTTGTATTTTTTGTAGAAATGGGGTCTTGTTATGTTACCCAGGCTGATCTGGAGCTCCTGGGCTCAAGTGATCTTCCCATCCCAGCTTCCCAAAGTGCTGAGATTACAGGCGTGAGTCATGATTCCTGGCCTATTTAATGTTAATGCTGCTAATGAGTCATTTCAAACAGATATTTGGGGATATAAGAAAAAAAAGTAGAGAAAGCATGGAAGGAGAAGAGTTAGATTTAATTTTATGAAGAAGAACAATATCAGTAAGAATACGGAAAGAGAAGAGATGGGGAAAAGAAAAATCTAAGAGTATCATTTCTATTTTTAAAATATTCTCCATTTTATATCATAAAAATATATTTGTCCATGTACTTATTTCCCACATATACTCTTTAAAATATGTGTAAATCTCTGAGTGAGTGAGAAATTTCCATTCATTGCTGTGAAAAATTACTTGCTTTTGACTTGGACTGAGGCTCAAGCTGATAGGGAAAATAGAAACTGTCAATAGAAATACCCTGTTTTGTTTTTTATTTGACTTATTTCTGATCTCAGTGTGACAAGTTGTTTCTTTAAACTGATGAAGTTCTATTTTGTATGTACAATGACAACATTTAAAAAATGATACAGTGAGTAGAATATAGAAAATTATACTTATTTCCACAGCTTACAAGTAGGAATAACCTGATGCTGCTTAAACCTGATCTTAACATTAAGTTTGGAGGAAGGTGACTTATGCTATTGAAGCTGCTCTGTGTTCCACCAGACATAAATTCTAAGCACCTTTCACTGATGAATTGGCGTCACTTGCAAATGGCTATCAATAACCCACATAACATCAATTTGAAAAACCACGTATATCACAGAGTTGTGACTATCTGGATTGAGCTGATAATTATATGTGTATTTAAATACATAAATCATATTTGTTTTTAATCAACTGTAGCTCTTTCACGTATTTCACTATAATACTTTTTTAGTACCATTTAGGAAGTTGATGAAAACTTTTGTTTGATGCTCAATAGCATCTTTAATGATGGGACCGTATCTATTAGTACAATAACACAACCATGTCCCTCTGATTGGCAACGAGTTCTGTCTCACAGAGTCTGGATGACACACAGCCAAACTCAGTAGGGATTAATCTCTGTACTAATTTTGAAGAAATATTTTATTAGCAAGACAATACACAATTGTAAACAAAGTTAGGGAAAGTTAAAATTCTATAAATTGAAACAATCGTTTTGGGAAGCAATTCTATTTATGGAAATGTAGGAAAAATTCAAATTGTATTTAAAAAACTATATACGTAAATGTATTCAATACAAGATATTTAGAATATTAGATAAATAGATATAATTGGTAGTCATAATAGAAAAAAATAAACGTGGCCAAGCTTATCAGTGGATAAATATGCAATATTTGAGTACAGTGAATATGGTGCACAGATATGAAAAAACACTTAAGATATAATGGTAAGTGAAATTGGATGACTGAAGATGTATACATGTTTTGAATACATCTTTGAAATGGTGGAAAATTACTCAAAAATCAAATTGATCTTTGAATATAAAGAGTAGTCTGATATTTCTTTTGTCTGTTTTCAATGTGATATTTAATCTGGTTAATGTAATCATTCAAGTGACTAAAGAAAGTAATTTATGGGTTATTTTGTTACTTATAGGTGACTATATGGATGACATCTCATTTTATCTTATAAGAACTTGATGAGATTATTATTACGTCCATTTTAAAGAGTAAGAAAATTTGAGCCAAAATTGGGAACGAGATCTACTGAAGATCATACAGGTAGTTAGGAGAAGAGCTAGAACCAACCAAAATTTAAATGACTTTATGCCCAGGAGTTTTCCTCTCTACAATGCTTAAACACAAATGAGTAACTCATATTTTTAAAGGTCCACTTGGTTACAAGCTATTAATATTCTTGGTATCAATCCTTTTCTTGATTTATAATAACCAAATGATCTCTGTTAATCACAGAACCACTTGAGAAGCAATTCTCATCTCTTTGCTATTACTTTTTTAATAGAGCAAAATATCATTATTTAAAAAGCATAGATGAAAACCAAAGCCACAAATGAGGACACAGGACAAAAACTAACAACCGATGCAAGTTAAATTATTAGGAAACTTAAGGTAAACAGTGAGAATATGTATTGTCTGATTGAATTTAGTCAACTGAATTTGGTATTGACTAACAGACAGGAGAACTATGGGTACGGTTTACTATGCACTTAACAGATAAGGACAGAAGCATGGTCCTTATCTGTCCTGTTCAATGTGCTATGTCCATAGAATGTGTTCAGTCATTCTTGCTGAATGAATGGTTTCCCTGTTCTTTGGGTGTTTGGCTGAGGGTAGCATGACATTTACAGTAAAGTTTATGTCATTTTTCATATTTAAAAAACATGCTTGGATCAACATCTTTTAGGTATAATTCACTCTTATACATTTATCTATATCTATTAACCAATGTATTCTTCCTGAAATGAAGAGAGATACTATGTTAGTATATATGTTATTATGTTAGCAGTTCTTTTGTATGTTTGGATTAAGACAGAAATGACACCCATCGCCCAGCATTCTTTGACAATTTTGTGCAGCTGTTTATGCTACTGACATGATTTCTGAATTCCTTCTGACAGTATCACCGTCCTTAATTGTTTGTCTTAAATGATGGTGATAATAATTATGACTAATGCTTGGATAATATTTTTCAATATTTTTAACTCTACATGTATGTTCTGAAAAATAAAAATCAAATAAAATTTGTTTTTGTATTTTTATTATACAACACAGAGACAGAAAACTTCCCAAAGTGTCTATATAGTTTATTGTATAATGATACGGCGAATACCCTTGTAACCATAAGCCAGGTCGGAAAAGAGGCCTTTGCCAGCCACCCCAGATACCCACTGATGACCCCATCCTTATCACCAAGCCTCCTCCTGATTATTTCTCAACTTTTACAGAAAACACCTCCCTGCATTTTAATAGATTTATCACCCAAGTATTTATCCCTAGATTCAATAGTTTAACTTTTTATTTCCTTGTCAATTGTATTTTTAAAGTTCTCTTTTAATCTTCAGGTTTCTCCTCCCTACCTTTTCCTCATAAATTCACTAGCTGTAGGCCATTTAATCTGAAAAATGTTTGGTAGTATGGATTGCAATGAGAATGACTCGCATTGTAGGAAACACTATGGGTACAGTTTACTATGTCCATTTGCCCTGTGTATCTCCTCCAAATAGGTGACTGGCTCCTGAGGCTTGACCATATTCAAATTCTGTCTTTTACAAAGACTATAGGTGTTTTCTATTTTTCTTTCTTTCATGTGGAGACATGAAATATCTATGTGTCTCTCTTTTTGTGATTTTAGCAGCAAGTTGTGCTAAATACACCTGCCCTTACATCTATATCTCTTCAATTATTTTGACTCTCTGAAATTTGTCTGCAGTATCCTCTGAGTTCTTATGGATTGATAAAATTATGTTTGTGCCCTTTATCCAAGAGTGTAAACTTTCTTAGGATATAAAATCTTTGGTTCACATTTTCTTCTCTTGTGTTCTTAAGTATATTCTTCATCTTTTTTTGGTACAAATTTTTGCTGTCAAAAAGTCTGATGGTTGTCTACTTTTCTTTGCTTTATAAGTCATTTGCTTTTATTTTATTATTATTATTATTCTTTAAGTTCTGGGGTACATGTGCAGAATGTGCAGTTTTGTTGCATAGTTATACACGTGCCATAGTGGTTTGCTGCACCCATCAACCCGTCACCTACTATCCCCTCCCCTAGCCCCCTACTCCCAAACAGGCCCCAGTGTGTGATGCTCCCCTCCCTGTGTCCATGTGTTCTCATTGTTCAACTCCCACTTAAGAGTGAGAACATGCGGTGTTTGCTTTTCTGTTCCTGTGTCAGTTTGCTGAGAACGATGGTTTCCAGCTTCATCCATGTCCCTGCAAAGGACATGAACCCATCCTTTTTTATGGCTGGATAGTATTCCATGGTGTGTATGTGTCACATTTTCTTTATCTAATCTATCATTGATGGACATTTTGGTTGGTTCCAAGTCTTTGCTATTGTGAATGGTGCCGCAATAAACATATGTGTGTGTGGGTCTTTATAGTAGCATGATTTATAATCCTTTGGGTATATACCCAGTAATGGGATGGCTGGGTCGAATGGTATTTCTAGTTGTAGATCCTTGAGGAATCACCACACTGACTTCCACAATGGTTGAACTAGTTTACACTCCCATCAACAGTGTAAAAGTGTTTCTATTTCTCCACGTTCTTTCCAGCATCTGTTGTTTCCTGACTTTTTAATGATCGCCATTCTAACTGGCGTGAGATGGTATCTCATTGTGGTTTTGATTTGCACTTCTCTAATGACTAGTGATGATGAGCATTTTTTCATATGTTTGTTGGCCATCTAAATGTCTTCTTTTGAGAAGTATCTGTTCATATCTTTTGCCCACTTTTTGATAGGGTTGTTTTTTTCTTGTAAATTTGTTTAAGTTCCTTGTAGATTATGGTTATTAGCCCTTTGTCAGATGGATAGATTGCAAAAATTAATTAGAACTTGTAATTTTATTATTTAAAACCCTCCAATGATATTGCATTGCTTGTAGAATTATGGAAAAATTTTCTGCGTTGTCTAGAAGGCTACACATCATCTGAACTTCTGTGGACTCTTGTACTTCCACATATAAATGCCTTTCAGTATTCTCCTGCCCATTAAGAATATTCTTAAGCATACCACGCCCTTCGAGAATTTTGTCATTCCAATCACTCTGTTACATTTTTCTTCATAGTACTTGACACTATCATAAATTGTCCACTTGTTTATTATTATTATTATTATTATTATTATTATTATTATTATCAGTATTATTTGTTTCCTATAAGCTTCATAAGAATGGGGACATTTTACTCTTTCTTGTTCTCTATATCCCAAGGGTTGATGGAGTTCCCATCATATGACATAAATACTTATTCAACAAATGAATAAATGCGGGTTTGCACTAAGGCTAACAGGCTATCAGTTGAATAATTTCACTACAGGTTAGTTGGCAGGATAATTTGAATTAATACTAGAAATCAAAACCAAAATGAATTAGGAATAATTTTGTCTGGCTCAGGATATACTTACCAATGAGGGCATTCTAGGTGCTTCCAGTGATCTGCTTTGTGAATTTATCTGTCACTGCATGTATGTGGTAGCAAGCCACTCTGTCAGTGAATGTATTACTTCTGACGTCCCTCACCTTTGCTGGTTTTACATTACTACAAGCAGAAAGAAAAGAAATAAAAGAGGAGGAAGCAGTAGTTGAAAGGATGTGAAAGAGAACATGGAAAAGCTAAGAGCAAAGAAAAGCATGAGAAAGGGAACATGGCAGATGGAGAGAGCCCATCAGTTACTAGTTGCACCATTTGCCTTGAGGTTAGGTTGCTTATCAGATGAAAAACAGCTGAAGCTGAATTTTCTCTGTGACGAGCCTTTGTGGGGAGAGATCTCTGTGGGCTGAGTTGCTATTATTGATCAACTTGACTTTTCTTCAAGTCATCATATTTTCTGACTCAAAATTTTCTCAGGCTTTCAACCTACCAAAGAGTTTCTTAATGAACTAAATAGACAAGATGTGTGGGCGTACCCATGGTTAATTTAAGTACAGTATATGGAACTTTATCATTCTTGTTTTTTTTTCTCAAACTAATAACACTAGTGCATGATGAGGGAAATCTACCTTGACTGCAGAAATATTCATATTTTTTAAAACATAAGGGAAAATAACTGCATAAGAGAATTGCTGCTCCAGATGTAATTGCCAACTTAGCACAGACAAGTGCTGAAGTTACTGGTTCTAGCAAATGATATTTTTAAAGCAGCGATTTCTTCTGTTTTATGCACAGGGCTAATGTGGAGGTCAGGCTCGTATAGCCTTCAATGAAAATTCTAGTCAATTAAAATAATGTTAAGAAAATAATAATCTATCTGATTTTTGAAGTCTCCTTAAAAACTGTAACATGTAAATAGATTAGTCTTTAACTGAAATTAAATCAACTGTTTAATATTAACTTGAATTAAATGATCTTGAGAAATTGTATGACTTTACAGAATGCCTTCTGAAAAGCCAGGCATGTGATGAATTGATAAGATTGCTAGCGTGATGGGTTAATGCACTAGATGGCACTCATTGTATGCCTTTCATGTATTATAAAATCAAATTTAGTGTGGAAAAATAAAGCACCTCACACTTGAAATGTTTTTATCAGGTATACTTTATGAAATTTCTTTGATATGTTATTTGTAATTTCTTATTACCGTTTTTCAGATCATCAGTAAAAGAATTAATTATAGTCACTTTGATATTAAGTGAATTTCAAATTGAAAAATATAATTCCAGGATTTTTTTTTAACCTAAAGAAACTAATTTACTCCAGGCAAGATGCAAAAGTATTCTACTACAGAAGGATTATGTGATTCAATTCAAGTGAAAAGTTCTATACCAATTACATGGTTTTCCATGAACTTTACTTATCAAAAAGATTAAAGTCTCAGAAAATAAATAAATTATTTAGATTTTTTTAAACAAAGTCTAAACCTTAAAGCATGAAATAAATTTTGTGCTTTGCAAAATTCTTTCCTTGTGGTTTTCAGTACACAAATTGGGAAAGTGGGAGGAGGAATAAAATCTTGTTATTGAAGGAACAAAGCAAGACTATAAATAAGACAATTTTCAAAATAAGCAGTTTCTATTTAAATTACCTTTAGAGGTAAGCTTTAGTAACTACTGTTTTATTTAAATACAAGGCATGGAAAATCATTAATACTACATGTATATATACACACACAAATATAGCATTGCTTTTAAAACCTATATGTAATAATATATCATATATAATGGCAATACGATATGTATATTATGTATTAGCAATACTATATTATGTATACATATGTACACAGATTTATAATATAGGTGTATATATAGTATTGCTGTTTAATTTTAAAGTAGGTATATATATTAATTTTAGGTATAAAGTATATATATAAAGTATATACCTACTTTAAAATTAATACAAGATTGATGTTGGGGTCATTCCAGTTAATTATCAACTGGTTGGTTTAATTTCAAATTTCGATATAAATAATTTTAAATTTTTGTTACACTGAAAAAGAAACAGAATGTTCAGGGTGCAGTTTTTCTTACCTAAATCAGACATTGTAATAGTGAGTAGAAATTATTAGTGGGAGCCTGCTTCAATTATTTCAATTTAGGAGTGGTTAAGGTTTGTCCTTAAACTCAGGACATCCAAAGGCCCATAATTAATTACTTGAGAAAAACTCAATACACACAATGGGCTGGGATATATGAACTTCCAAACAGTGAATAAAATGTGGGGTTTAACCACCAATGTTCTTTCTTACAAAGAGTGAGGTAAAACCCATAGGTTCGTAGAAAAGTTTAAAATATTTTCTCTACGAAACTCCTCCATGAAAAAAATTGTACTTCCAGGTGGGGTGATGATGATAGTGGAAAGGAAGGGCAGATACTGTGATAGTGGTTTTAGAAGAGGAGGAGTGAAGGCAAACAGGAGGAGGAGTAAAATAGGCAGCCATATCCATAGGAACACTTGACCTTGTCTTTCTGGATCAGAGATCTCCCCTGATAGGCTACTCTTTCTCTGGTCAGTGTTGCTTCTAAATGAATCCACACTTATTTATATTAGATGAATGATTTAAAGTAAATAAATAAATAAATAAGTTTAATGCAAAGACTAGAACACTCCTTTGTCTCTTTCTCACTTGCTTTCTTGCTCTCTCTCTCTGGAATTGCTCAATGTTCAGTCTTTAAAGTACTTATTTTTATTTTCATAGTTTATATTTTGCTACTGAAGGGTCTGTGCAAACATTTCAATGTCCCCTGAAAATGTTCTCTACAAAATTCACTCTTTTATGAGTTACAGAAATGAGGGAAGAAGTTTTAAAAGATACTCTAGGTTTGAATGCTACCTAGGAAATTCCTCCAATATTCAGAAAGCAAATTCAATAATGATTTCCTTTCTCACATTACCCTGTGTAAGGTTCTCCCACTTTCCACTGTGCTACATTAAGTTGAGGTTAATATCCCAAAATAATGTATCCATCATGTTTAGGTACACTATAGGGCACAGCGGAGACCTATAGTGTATCAACTTTTCTATCATTTTAAAGAGTGTTCACTTTGTGTATATTCTCTTTTCGAAATACAAAATATGTAAGATATAAGGACCATAAGCTCCTTTCTGCAAATTTGAAAGTATTTAACTATAAGAAATTGAAAGAATGTACTAACTTTATCTAAGAGATTGCTTTGGTTAGTCATTTTGTTTGCATTTTGAAACGTACAGTTACATCATTCAAGGTAATTCACAAAATTAAAATTTACAAGGTAAGTAAATAGGTCAGTCACTCACATTCCTAAAAGACTATTTGTTGTGTTATAAAGGCCTTTAATTTTTGATGATTTGCATACTTTTCCCCACACAGCATTATTAAGTAAACAGAGGGATACCCACATCATTTTAGTTTTCAAAACTTTTTATGTTAGGTTAATTTAATTTTAGGATTCATTTATCATTAGGAAGAACCAACACACATAAATAAACACATACTGTGGTTTAGGATAAAGGTCAAGGACTAAGCAACATGGGTCTTTTTGCAGAACCATATTTGTATGAGAAGGACATTTTTCTGAATAAAGATGGAAGAGACAAATCTCCCTATTGGCCAGATTTGGCAGCAAGAGTAGGCATTATGGTCATGCCTCTATGCTGTGGTCCCTACCTAAGATTGTGGACTCTATCGGTGGAAGACATTTAGTTCTTAACTGATGCTGACTAGGTCTCTGGGTGGGTCATCAGCAGCTGAAATACGGAGGTGAGAAAATGTGTTCAGGATAGGGACAAGTCTTTAAGGTGGTGATCAGGGAGTGGATGGGGCATGTAGAGAAGAACTCATCCTACATTCAGGGCACTTACATCTGAGGCTGACTTTCATTTGTCCACCTTAAGGATAACAAAAATAGACAGACAGACAGATAGATAGATAGACAGATAGATAGGTAGATAGATAGATAATAGAAAAATAGATAGATAGATAGATGATAGAAAAATAGACAGATACATAGATAAGAAAAGACCTGCAATCATTTGTTACAAAAATTTACCTCTCCCCTGTGGCATGAAACAGGTACTCTTTATGCACTACCTAGTGAGAGGCACTTGCTTTACTCCTCCAACTCCTTGTCATCATCATTTTAGAGTATCCATATGAGTTAGAAATTATTCATAGTTTAAGGATGAGAGAGCTAAAGCTGTAAGGAATTAAATGACAGAAATGGATCTTTACATAACAAAATGCCTAATGTAAGATTAATTTAACATGCAGAAAAACTCCTAGAGCCAGTATTTATGCACTTAAATGTATATTAGCTGTGGCTCAGGGAGAAGCTTCCAGAGTGGGATGAGGTTACAAGTTGGGGCTCAGGATGCTGAATGTAAAGCTGGGATTATAGCAATGTTCAGTGGGGTTGGGCATGAATACAAGGGTGACATATTCCCTGAGGACTCCACTTTTTATTTTTTTTAGTAGCCACACACACACACACACACACACAGACACACAGACACACACACACTGCCCTAAAAGAAAAAAAAATAAGACATAAATGAGAACTAGAACAGGAAAATGTCCCAGGTAGCGATAAAGTGCCATGGATTACATATAAGATTGCATTATTTACTGTAAATAAATTCAGATTTCTAAATGTTGGGCTCTTTCCTCAATGGAAATCTATAGCTCAGTTAAAAATCATGATGCTTTCAGTTAGTTTATTGACCTCACAGGATGGAAGTGGGGACAATGCAGCTTGGAGATATAAAATAAAATATAGACATAATCTGTACAACAACCCCCATGACACAAGTTTACCTACGCAACTACCCTGCACATGTACCCCTGAACTTAAAATAAAAGTTAAACAAAACTTTAGAAATCCACCGAAACTATAATTCCACCTGATTTGTTATGTTGTAGAAAAGCTCATGTGCTTTTTGCACATTGGTTTTGTATCCTGGGACTTTGTAAAGTTGCTTATCAGCTTAAGGAGTTTGTGGGTTGAGACGATGGGATTTTCTAAATTTAGAATCATGCCATCTGCAAAGACAATTTGACTTCCTCTCTTCCTATTTGAACACCCTTTATTTCTTTCTCTTGCCTGATTTCCCTATGTTGAATAGGAGTGGTGAGAGAGGGCATATTTGTCTTGTGCTGGTTTTCAAAGTGAATGCTTCCAACTTTAGCCCATTCACTATGATATTGGCTATGGGTTTGTCATAAATATTTCTTATTATTTTGAGATATGTTCCATCAATACCTAGTTTATTGAGAGTTTTTAACATGAAGTGATGTTGGATTTTATCAAAGGCCTTTTCTGCGCCTATTGAGATAATCTTACGGTTTTTGTCATTGGTTCTGTTTATGTGATGGGTTTACGTCTATTGATCTGCATATGTTGAACCAGTCTTGCATCCCAGGAATAGAGCCAAAACTATCATCAGAGTGAACAGGCAACCTACAGAATGGGATAAAATTTTTGCAATCTGCTCATCTGACAAAGGTCTAATATCCAGAATCTACAAGAAACTTAAACAAATTTACAAGAAAAAAAACAACCCCATCAAAAAGTGAGCAAAGGATATGAACAGACACTTCTCAAAAGAAGACATTTATGCGGCTAACAAACATATAAAAAAAGCTCAACATCACTGATCATTAGAGAAATGCAAATCAAAACCACAATGAGATACCATCTCATGCTAGTCAGAATGGCAATTTTTAAAAAGTAAAGAAACAATAGATGCTGGTGACTCTGTGGAGAAATAGGAACACTTTACACTGTTGGTGGAGAATGTAAATTAGTTCAACTATTGTGGAAGACAGTGTGGCAATTCCTCAAGGATCTAGAACCAGAAATACCATTTGACACAGCAATCCCATTACTGGGTATATACCCAAAGGCATATAAATCATTCTACTATAAAGACACATACATTCACATGTATGTTCATTGCAGCACTATTTACAATAGCAAAGACATGGAACCCACCCAAATGCCAATCACTGATAGACTGGATACAGAAAATGTGGTACATATGCAGCATGGAATACTATGCAGCCTTAAAAAGTAATGAAATCATGTCCTTTGGAGAGACATAGATTAAGCTGGAAGCCATCATCCTCAGCAAACTAACACAGGAACAGAAAACCAAACACCACATGTTCTCATTCATAAGTGGGAGTTGAACAATGAGAACACATGAACATAGGGAGGGGAACAACACACACTGGGGCCTGTCAGGGAGTTGGGGGGGAAGGGGAGGGAGAGAATTAGGACAAATACCTAATGCATGCAGGGCTGAAAACCTAAATGATGGGTTGATAGGTGCAGCAAACCACCATAGCACATGTGTACTTATGTAACAAAACTGCATGTGTATCCCAGTACTAAAAACAAACAAACAAAAAACAAAACAAAACAAAACGAAACCTCACATGCAAAAGTTCAACATTGGGTAAAATTTAAGTTTCTCGTTAGTTTCTCAAAACATTTTCTTAGAACTGCCTTAATTCTACACAAATAAGTCACACTGACAAAACAATCACATCTGAAAATTTAGTCACTTAAATTATTCTTGGTAGTAATTAAAGAATTATCATTGATAAATAATAAATTGTCTGAAACTGAAAAACCCTATAGTCACTTTTATAATCTTTGTTTCCCACCATTGAGAAATAGTAGGTTATGTCCAAGCGCTTAAAAAATATTTAATAATAATACATTTAAAAACTAGAAAATCAGCAAAAATAAAATGTTACCTCTTAATGCACAAAGTAGCACAAAACTAATAGCGAAGCATTGCTACATGGTCCACTAAACCTGATGACATCTGTAAATAAGGATAGTGTGTAATTAGCAGCTTCGTCATATAGCTATTGTTGCTTAAGTATTTTTTAATTGTTGAAAGCTTATTGGTTTTTTTTGTTTTTGAAGTGCCTAAATCTTTGCCTTCCATTTTGAACTTTTACTGTTGACATGATGAACCAGCTTTCCAAACAGATTCTCCAAAGATAACTTTTAAGCTAGTTCACATCTAGTCTACCACACATTTCAAATTAGTACAGTAAAATTACCAGGAACTCAGTTGTTTGCAGTATGAATAGAAGGAATGAGTCAGGATTAATAAGAAGCTAACTACTATAGAAGTGGATGCTCAGCAGAGTAAATTCAAAGGTAGAGAGAACTCCTGGTCTTCATAGGATAAGTGGACCTGCCTGTGAGATTGTCAATCTCTGATGAACAGCAAGCTTGCTATTTCATTACTCATCTCATTAAGATTTGCTTTCCTCTGCTCCTTTTGAACTTTTTTTTTTGAGACCTAGTCTCACTCTGTAGCCCAAGCTGGAGTGCAGTGGCACGATCTTGGCTTACTGCAACCTCCGCCTCCAGGGCTCAAGCAATTCTCGTGCCTCAGCCTCCCAAGTAGCTGAGATTACAAGTATGCACCACCATGCCCAGCTAATATTTTGCATTTTAGTAGAGATGGGGTTTCACCATGTTGCCCAAGGTGGTCTCAAACTCCTGAGCTCGCCTCGGACTCCCAAAGTGCTGGGATTACAGGCATGAGCCACCGCGCCAGGCCTCATTCCTTTTTTAATTGTGAGAAAACACAGTAATGCAACTTGTGAGTTGTTTTTTATGTGCTAAATTTGGACTTCAACTATCATTGCCAAATACAATTCATCGGGATGAGATACAATGTTGAAATATAAGAAAAATGATTGCAAAAATGTAACAGTGAGAAGAAAACACATATAAACATCCTATGTGTGATATAATTCAATGTAAGACTGTAATTCTATGTGTACACATAATATGCATAAAAGTGGCCAATGTTAAAATTGATTAACATCCCATGATACAGACTCAGGGGAATGTATTTCCTTTTATGCTTATATTTATTTTCACAGTTTGTTTTAACAGTGAGCATATATCGTTTTCGTAATAGGAAGAAAATCAATCATTACTTTAATTGAGAATAAAGTTTCAATTAATGTTGTTTGTACGATTTAATATTTTCATTATCTTAATTTTAAACTATCTTAAATAATCATTGTCCCATGTTGTAATTATTTTATCATTACAGTAGCATACTTCAAAATATTGTATATTTGCTACTGTGAATTTACACTAAAACATCACTAAATTAAAAGTGTTGTTGATGGCTGTGGTACATTGGAAGTGTCATTTGACAAGCAGATAATTTATTTTGTGGCAGAGAAAAGTTTTTGTTCTCTAAAAACTTCCTTTCTTGGAAAGAAAAGGGAAGTAAGAGTGTTGCACCTCACAGCTAAATGACCACTGTGCAGACTTCTGTACCACCTTGGAATCAAGTCCAGATACTTGAGTATGGAGCTGTTTATGATCTGGAAGTGATCTCTTTTTCGTATATATTTCTCTTTTCTCCTCATATACAATGTACTTTTAAAAGTCACCATATCAAAATCCCCTACCTACCATGATGTGAACAGCTTTTAATTTAATCAAGTTACTATTATAATATTTCAAGGAGGGAGGAGTTTCAGTATTTTATTTTCATTTATTTGCCATATAAAAAGAAATGATGGGCCAGGCGCAGTGGCTTACACCTGTAATCCCAGCACTTTGGGAGGCCGAGGTGGGTGGATCAACTGAGGTTGGGAGTTCGAGGCCAGCCTGACCAACATGGAGAAACCCATCTCTAGCAAAAATACAAAATTAGCTGGGCATGGTGGCAGGTGCCTGTCATCCCAGCTACTCGAGAGGCCAAGGCAGGAGAAATGCTTGAAACCAGAAGGCAGAGGTTGCAGTGAGCTGCGATCGTGCCAGTGCACTCCAGTTTAGGCGAAAAAGTGAAACTCCAGAAAGAAAGAAAGAGACAAAGAGAGAGACAGACAGAGAGAGGAAGGAAGGAAAGAAGGAAGGAAGGAAGGAAGGAAGGGAGGAAGGGAAAGGAAAGGAAGGAAGGAAGGAAGGAAGAAAGGAAGGAAGGAAAGGAAGGAAGGAAGGAAGGAAGGAAGGAAGGAAGGAAGGAAGGAAGGAAAGGAAGGAAGGAAGGAAGGCATCCTCATCACATTCTTGTTCCTTGTTTTTCCTTAAGCAGTGCATTCTCTTATTCCCTTCCCTCCGCTCCTCTCCTCTCTTTTACCCCTGCCATTAAAACCTCTCTGTAATTGAGGAGACTCCCTCAGAAACGCACTAGGTAGGAAAACATGAACACAGCATCATCTCTTATCCTGACTGGCCTCCTTGCTTCCACTGCCACTTACCCAGAGTCCATTCTCAACACAGCAGCCAGCGTGAGTCCTTCAACAAGGGCTTAGTCAACAACAGCCCATGGGGCAAATCTGGCCTGCGGCTGTTTTGGTAAATAAAGTTTTATTAGAACACAGCCACACTCATTCAATTATGCGTCATCTATAGTTGCTTTAACGTAACTGTGGCAGACCGGAGGCGTTTCAGCAGAGAACACATGGACCACAAAGCCTAACTCTTAATATCTGGCCCTTTAGAGAAAATAGTTTTAAATTCCTGCCCAAAACCTTAAGTCATGATCAAGTGCCTCTTCTGCCCAAAGCCCTGCCGTGGCTCCCCATGCGCCTTGGAGTAAAAGCCAGAGTCCTTGCTGTGGCCTATCAGGCCCTGCTGTCTGCCTTGTATCTCTAAATCTATCTTTGGGTTGCTCTTCCTCCTTCGCTCCATTCCAACTATGAAGACTTCTTGATCATGTCAAGCAAGCTCCCAGTGTAGGGACTTTTTCCTAGCTATTTCTTCTAAGTGGATACTCTTCTTGTAGATTTATAAATGCTAACATCTCTCACTTCTGCCATGGTTTGCATGGTTTATTCACAAACATGGTGAATAAATAAGCATCTACACACACAGGATCCAATCGGAACACAACTCTGCCATTAACTAATTCTGCTATCTTGGGAAAACAAACACTGCAATGCCCTGGGTTCCTTATCTATGAAGTACAACGGGAAGATTTGGTGTCTTTTCAACCCGTGAATTCTTTGAGTTCCTGCTAATTGGTCAAATATCAAACACATATAAATCAAGGTGTGTTTCTAAACTTCTGGATCTGTTTTACAGAGGATATAACTATGATGATAAAATTAAAATTCCCCCCCAAAAACCTGATTGTTTTAATGAGTATATGATATTATTTCTGGATGTGCAAAACAACCCACATGTTTGTTTCAGTTGTATGTGTTTGCTTGGAAACCGATCATTTCTATTGATGAGGAAAAGCAAATGTTTAACTGGTAGACAGAAGGATGGCCAAATATGTATTTCTTCAAATATTTCTATAGGCTACTTGCCACTTGTTTCATTTACTCTTAGTTTGTCTTTGGTAGGTTGATCATAATTTTTTTAAATTAAGTTTTAAAAATTCTTTGGCAAACACTGTTTTTTTCTGTACAAAGTTATACATTTATAGATAATATATTAAAACCACAAGCTGATTTTAGAATTTTAGTTTATATATAAGCTCTTTGATTTGTTCTAAACCAATGTCTCATTTGTCAAATTAGCAAGATGTATTATATGAAGATTCCTCATGTCAGTTATAATATAGATTTTTTTCATTGATTTAAATTTGGTAAATGAACGTGCTCAGCACAATGCAAAGCACACAGTTTTGTCTTGGAAACAAAATGGTCAACTTCCTTGTCTTCCAAAATACATCGTACATCTCTTGTAACAGGAGAGTCTACCAATCAGAAGATGCCCTTAGTTCTTTCTTCAGTTAAGGTTCTTTAAAATGTTTTCAAGTAATTAATATCCACCATTAAACTGGAAGGGACCCTAGGAATACTTTAGGTGTATTTCTGACTATTCAGATCAGGAAATTCTGGCCCAGATATTCAGTGTGACTTTTCCAAGTTCACATATTTAGTTAGTGCTGGAAAATAACTAGAATACAAAACTCCTGTGGTTAGGAGAAAAACAATCTCAGCTCCTTAAGGGACTGGGTATTGAATTTACATTCAGTCTGTAGCTACATAAATCTGCATGTGTATTCTCTCCCAAAGACTAAGTCCCATGAATTATAAATTATACATACAATAAGCTTTTTAAAAAATTATTATTTTTACAACTTTGTCTTTATTCTTCCTTGCAGATTTGCTAAGTGTCTATGCCATATGATTCTGCTGTTTGCTTCTGATTTAGAATGCTGAGCTGACTCAAAATCAAACTGTAAATACGGCCTTCAATAAAGAGTACATGTAATATGTAGGTTGCAGATTACATTGTGAAAATGCCCATTTAAAAAAGTGATGTTACTAAAGGCATGGCAATGATGATAAGCCTCGTTGCTATTGTGATAAAGAGAAACTCGATATGGTTGCTGTTACCAGTGTAGACTGATCTGCCTAGAAGAAGCCATCGGCCCTGTATTGGTGATTTATTGCTGTTCATATCACATTGCAAGCTCTAAAAATTAGCCTGTGTCACTGCTAGAAACGTATTACAATCAAAATAATTTCTAGCAAACTATTGAAAATGGTTTATTTCCCAGGGATTTTGCTAAAGATGTCATTTGAATCACCAGCCTCCCAATGCTACTTATAGAATCTTCCATTTTGTAACTCTGTTGGCACCCTCTTATTAATTCCTATGGTCAATTTCTCTCCCCATTAAACAAAATTCATACACACTAAAGAATGCCATCAAGCGGCATGAAGCCAACACACCTAACAGCGAATCTCCCTTAAAATCTGCAGTTTTCTTCAACTTCCTAGAAACTGTTGTAGAGAGTGATTGTCTCTATTGCTATTATCTGAACAAAATTTAAAAAAACTTAGTTTTTAGGGAAAAAAGCCATTTGGCAGAACCCATTTACTCATGAAAAGTAATTGTGGTCAGACGTATTTTGCTTATATTACTGGCATTCATCTTGAAGTTCTGTAAATATTTATAGTGAATTTAAATGCATATAAATACTGTATACCATTTCAGCAATTTAATAGGATTCATTTATAGGACATGAAAAAAATGGACTTAGTTGCCACAGTTCAAAGAACCAAAGATATTTTTCATTTATTTTCAAATGTGTATGTTTCAGAATAGTGAGGTTCACATGGACAGAGAATGTGTGTATGTCTCTGTGCAGAATGCACTTTAGATGCAAAGTTTTAGATGTTGGTATTTGAATGGGATACAAGATTGGGAACTTGGAATCTGGGTTGAGACATCTTTCCTATCCTTGGCATTTTAATGGGAAAATAGACAAAAAAGTGTAGAGCTTTAGGACCATAATAATGGTCCTATTTTTCACTTCATTCTGCCTGTACTAAACAGTCCTGAAGACTGTATTTATATACATGCACACACACCAACACACATGTATAAAACATGTATATTCATTCTTGAACAAATTGTGATAAGTCCTTTGATTAGTAATTTGAGAACTATTTTAGTTAGAAAATTAGCTGAGGCCAGGCACGGTGGCTCATGCCTGTAAACCCAGCATTTTTAGAGGCTGAGATGGGTGGATCACTTGACCTCAGGAGTTTGAGACCAGCCTGGGCAACATAGCAAAACTTTGTCTCATATGACAACATTTGGTTAACATATGACATTTTAATATGCACTTTGCAGTCCCAGTTTTCTCAGTATATGATGTTTACTCTATTTCAGGAAAGAAGCGATCAATTAAGTAATTGGAAAAGTATATAATGACTAAGACAAGCAAAATTGAATGAGTTACCTCATATAGCAACATGATAAAGCAACATGATAAATAAAAATGTTTTAACAGCTTTATATGTAATATATTGCCAAGTTCTCACAAGAAAATATATTAGTGTCATTATACCCAGTTTATGGAGGAGAAAATGAGACCTAAATAGATTAAATTAATTTTGAGGATTACACACCTAGCAAATAGCAATGTAGCTACTAATCCTGATTTTAAATTTGTGCATTTTCCATTTTTGCCCTACTACTTGATACTCAAAAGGATTTTTTTTTGTTTTTTTGACCGAATCTTGCTCTGTAGCCAGGCTGGAGTACAGTGGCACAATCTCGGCTCACTGCAACCTCCACCTCCCGAGTTCAAGCCATTCTCCTGCCTCAGCATCCTCAGTAGCTGGGAATACAGGCGTGCACCAACATGCTCAGCTAATTTTTGTATTTTTAGTAGAGACAGGGTTTCACCATGTTGGCCAGGATGGTCTCAATCTCTTGACCTCGTGATCTGCCTGCCTTGGCCTCCCAAAGTGCTGGGATTATAGGCGTGAACCACCACGCCCAGCCCTACTCAAAAAGATTTTAATATAAATATTTGAGAGACAATAAAAGTATACACTTGAACTTTTGCTAGGATGAAGTAGGGGACATTCAACAAAACATTTTGTTGAGGAAAATTCTATAAACCAAGTCTTGACGCTACTTGTGTATCTAAATAAGATTAAAAAGTCTGATATCAAGTGGCTAAAAATTCCATGGTAAAACTAATAAATTTACAATTAGTAATACTACTACTATGTAACTAGTGTTAGGTAATGTAATAAATAAAGTATATATATACAAAGCAAGTAGATAATAATTTGGTGAAAGAAGATTAAGTTGGGATGTTGAGGTGCTGAGATTTTCTAGGCAATGCATAAAATTTTACATTAAGAATGATTATTAAGTTGATCTATTCAAACAAAATATTTTTAAATAGCCAACCAGTTACTTCATAAGGTGTAGACACTGAATTTCAATATCAGGCATCGAGATCCTTTATCACATTCTTTTTTAGCTGAACTCAAAATATTTCCCTATTGAACTGAATTTAAATTACCTCATACGTAACCTCTAATGTTGTTTTTAATATTCAAAAGTTCTGTTCCTTGCAAGACTGGTATGTGTGTGCACACGCTCTTATATGTGTGTATCTGTGTAAATGCAATGAAAAGAACTATAGAAGTTCTTTCTAATCTAATCTGAATTTAGTTCTAATACCTACCATTCTGCATCAGCAAATAAATTACTTTCATTTTTATGGTGGGGAGAATGCATGTTTTATAGGTTACAACCTGGAACTCAGTTGAAAATCTTCACATTAAGTTATCTGGATCCCCCATGTCTACAAAAGGCAAGGCTAAGTTTACATGATTTTCCAGCATAGAAGGGGGTCCCGGTGGGCATGGTGGGTGGCTTCTCACACTTTCTGGCCTGCACGGGATGGACTCTGCTGCCGTCCATGGCTCCAGACATCCAAAACACTGGATTTTCTCTGTCAGTCCTATTGTGCCGAGTTAGCACTGCAAGCCACTATTTATTTTAAAAGGTTGATAATGACCGTAGTCATGGGGAGTGCTTTCAGTGATAAATAGACTTGAAAAATGCCATTTCCCTAGTTGTCATTTTTGTCTTTTCAGTATTACATAATAGCAAGCATATTCTAGAGAACGAAAATGGCTAGGTGTTTGTAATATATGTCACTCAATGTTTCCATTCCCATCATGGTGTGGAATGTTTAATTTCTAAACCCTAAGAGCTTAATGACTACTGGTTATTTTCTCTTCTCTACAAACATTACCTGTTCCAGTTGCAGTTCATGGAATTCTGCCCATATAATAAACAGTAATAGATGAATCCCCCTCAGGGTATTCTCCGTTTCTTGGTTGAACAGATAATTTCTAAGTTACTTTTCCACTTAAGATAATATGATTTTATTTGGATACCAGGGCTGCCAAATGTGGCCTTGCAAAGTTTTTTAATTGCAGTTAGTTTTCTATAGTAATTCATTTTAGCAAGGCATGCCCTTATCTCAATACTTATCCTTACCCCCACCATCAAAATGCCCTCAGAGTTACTAATTGAAGTACTATTGGACAGAATATTACATTAATACAGAGAAGATTATCCTTCAGGAAAGAGACAAGACTGGGGGAAAATTAAGAATAGTAGATACTAGTGAAGAATTTATATCTAGCTTGTAATGCTGTCCTAGAATGTCCTGATCTTATAATTCAATACACTATGCACACATATTTCATTTTATAACATAAATGTATGCTAAAACATTGTGATTAAATATCCATTTCAGTATCAATAACTGAATGAGAAAAAAATCGCCGCTGATTTTAGAAATTTCAAGGTTGTTCCTTCAGCAAAGCAGAGAATCCCTTTATGTTAATGATGTCTGTCAACCTTATTATCTAAAATGTTAAGTTTTCCCCTGCGTGAAATTTTCTGTACATGAAAAATACTTCTTCTATATCAATTTTTAAAGTGAAATACTTGATTTGTATTGTTAAGTATAACATTGAACAGTATTAAAAAGTGGACTTGTTCTGTTGCGCTTCTGGGTGTGGCTAGAAGACGGTATTCAGCCACATCCTGCTACACTGTAATAAAACACATGCATATTCCAAATTCAGATGTTGAGAACTCATCATTCCTTTCATTCTCCCAAAAAGACAAGCTTGTAAGTTGAAATACATTCATTTATCTAGGTGGTCCAGAAAAGTTCCCCCAAAACATTTATCTTTTCTGTGGCTATAGGTGTGACCAATAACATTGATAATCAAATTAAGATAAGAAATTTGAATTGGGATATGTTAAATGTGAACTGAGATATGCAGAGAAATATGTAGTATCTAGAATAATTATAATCAGTAGAATCTTTATTCTAGAACTAGCTTGTGGCTTAACAAAGGATTGCTTTAGTAAAGAAAACCTTGCTTTTAGTTAAGACATAAAATAAATATACAGCTACGTTTTCAGTGAAAATAACATTCACAAAAGTAGCCCTTCTACATTCAGAGCCAAAGTTTTGCCCTAAGTCAGATTCTCATCCTAATCATTCTCTTCACCTTCTGGAGATTTGCTCACTAGTGACAGCCACTGACAAAAGATGAAGTCCAAAAAAAGATGATGCTCTAAAAGGGATTTAATAAAACTAGGCGTGTTCTCTCGTTAAAGGAGCTGTTTGATAAGCAGAGCACTGTGCGTGTTTGCCACAGGAAGTAGCTGGCAGGGCTTTTTTTTTTTTTTTTTTAGCACATTATCTGATACTGTGTCTGGAAGGATTAATGCAGACTTTTTGTTATGTCATGTACATTTTTGATTGTAGTGATTAGAACCATGATTAAATGACCCCACACAAAGCAATAGGAAGAAAAACAGGGCTTGCCCTTTGACTTATATTTCATCTGTTGTTGGGGTTTCTTTGCTTTAAATGTGGCATAGCTATCTTATCAATAGGTTTCAGTTGTCTGAACCATTTCCACCAAAACACCATTAATACACTGCCAGTGCATTTTTGAAAATTTTACTTTCATATATTTAACTATGTGATTACCTTAGTGTAAAGGATTTTTTTGTAAAATAATTTAGTTGTTAGATACATGAACAGATTTTTGCAAAGAAAACAAATTGCATGGCACTGTATCCATCCTCTCAGGACATTTTGAGATAAGATGTGAAAATGATACTCGTTGTAACAAAAAAGATTGAAAATAATTTTTGTAGAAAATATAATTAATTTATTCTACTATGGTGTGTATGGTGTGTGTGTGTATATATATATATACTGAAATAAAATTATGAGTAATTAATTTTATGACAAGTAACACTAATAAAGTGCAGTGGCATGTTCCTGAAATCCCAGCATTTTGGGGGATTGAGGTGGGAGGATTACTTGAGGCCAGGAGTTTGAGACTAGCCTGGGCAACATAGCAAGACTCCCATCTCTGCAATAAATTAATAAGTAAATAAATAAACAAAATATGAATTATGTGAAAGTTTTTATTATGTTTGATTTCCACCAAAAAATGTATATATGGGCATTAATTAATCTACTTTTTAATATAATTGACCATGTTCTGTAATACTTTATTTTTTATTATTACACTTTAAGTCCTGGTGTACATGTGCACAATGTGCAGGTTCGTTACATAGGTATACATGTACCACGTTGGTTTGCTGCACCCATCAACTCGTCATTTGGAAATGACTTAGAAACACCATTTTAATTGAGTTTTACAGTAATTATTACTATTCAGAGACAAATACCTTAGTGAATTTATGCATTGGAAGTGTTTGGTATAATTGATATTGAGGAAAGGTACCATGGTTAGTTAAATACAAGACTCCATAATTTTTACAATTTTAACAATAATTTTATTTCTTCAAGCTTGTTAGTTTGAGATTGGATTAAAACTACAGTGTGTGACTTAGAAAATGATAATGCTGCTTTATGGAAAATGGATTATAGGTGAGTAAGACTTCATTGCAAAAATTGTGTAATACCCATCAGTGTTAGAAGCCCAGTTGAAGTCTAGAAGAGAGATGATAGTATCTTAGACTAGGTTGGTATTTGGATAGATATTGGTAATATCAATAGAATTTAATAATACATTAGAAAAAAGAAATCAGAGAAGATTCTTTTATTTTCACTTGATAATTGTGTTGTTACTTTCAATGAGATAAGAAAGAGAGGCAAAGGAGAAAGTTCAGGGGCAGGGTATGAGAAAAAAAGAATTTTATGTTGGACATGCTAAGTTAAACACTTGCTTTACTCAGATTGGCTTCTGTGGAAGCAGAGGCTGACATGAGGTTGCTTATGAAAATGCTTTATTGAGGAAGCCATTGCAGGAGGAATCTCTAAGGAAGCAAGGGAAGAAGGAAACAGAAGGGAAAGTATGTGAGCAAGGATATGGTTTCAGCTGGCATTGAGCCTCAGCAGGATCCCAGGAGGAGCTTAGAAGCATGATCTATACCCCAGAGTGGGTCCTGTCATGAGGCAACGGGGTCATATTCATCAGTCATTGACTGCAGGCTGTCATTTAGAAGATGCTTCACCTCCAGGACCAGGTGGCTTTCATCAGCTGAGTTCAGTTTCCTCTAGGAGGATGCAACTCCTCTGTCAACCAACAGTCAACACTCACAGCCACTGGAATATGAATGCATATATGGATGCAGTGGCCTGAAGAAGATCTGGACAGGGCACCAGCCGCATCCTACTATAACATGCAAATGGAGTTCAAGCGATAAGTCAGAACTGCAGATAAACACCTGTTCATTGCAGGTGTGAAGAATGGCAAAGTGGCCCCATAATTTCTAATTTACATGAACTGACGTTTCTTTACAAGCCTGTTAGAAATAATCTTTCAGCAGGGTATGGTGGCACATGCTTGTAATCCCAGCATTTTGGGAGGCCGAGGTGGGCAGATCACCTGTGGTCAGGAGTTCAAGACTGGCCTGGCCAAATGGTGAAACCCCATCTCTACAAAAAAAAAAAAAAAAAAATACAAAAATTAGCCTGGCATGGTGGCATGTGCCTGTAATCTCAGCTACTCAGGAGGCTGAGGCAGGGATAATTGTTTGAACCCAGGAGGCAGAGGTTGCAGTGAGCTAAGAGCGCATCACTGCACTCTACCCTGGGTGACAGAACAAGACTCTCTCAAAAAAAAAAAAAAATGAATTTTTTCAATGCCTCTCATGAAAAACTTCAGTCATCCACAGAATCCCAAGCTTCCCAGGTCACGGGGCCCTTATCCTTACACTACATCACAGGCTGGAGATGGGACAAGCATTCTCCATCAGGAGTTACAAGTTCTCACTTTTATTTATTGAAGAGACTATTCTTTCCCCATTGTGTATTCGTGGCATCCTTGCTGAAAATCAGTTGACCATAGATGTGTGTATTTATATCTGGGCTCTCTATTTGGTTCCATTGGTCTATATGTTTACAGGTCTGTCATTATGCCAGATCCATACTGATTTGATTACTGTAGCTGTGTAATAGATTTTGAAGTCAGGAAGTGTGATGCTGTGTCCGGAATTCATGGGTTCTTGGTCTTGCCAACTTCAAGAATGAAGCCGTGGACCCTCGTGGTGCAGTGTTACAGTTCTTAAAGATGATGTGTCTGGAGTTTGTTCCTTCTGATGTTCGGATGTGTCCGGAGTTTCTTCCTTCTGGTGGGTTCGTGGTCTCGCTGGCTTCAGGAGTGAAGCTGCAGACCTTCACGGTGAGTGTTACAGCTCTTAAAGGCGGCCCGTCTGGAGTTTTTCATTCCTTCCATCCAGAGTTGTTCGTCCCTTCCATCCGGAGTTGTTCGCCCCTCCTGTTGGGTTTGTGGTCTCGCTGGCTTCAGGAGTGAAGCTGCAGACCTTCGCGGAGAGTGTTACAGCTCATAAAGGCTACGTGGACCCAAACAGTGAGCAGCAGCTGCAGCTGCTGCAAGGTTTATTGCAAAGCACAAAAGACAACGTGGAAGCAAACCTAACCAGGTTGCACTTCTGGCTTGGGCGGCCTGCTTTTATTCCCTTATCTGGCCCCACCCACATCCTACTGATTGGTCCATTTTACAGAGAGCTGATTGGTCCATTTTACAGAGGGCTGATTGGTCTGTTTTACAGAGAGCTGATTGGTCCGTTTTGACAGGGTGCTAATTGGTGCATTTATGAACCTTGAGCTAGACACAGAGTGCTGATTGGTGCATTTATAATCCTTTAGCTAGACACCAAAAGTCCCCACTAGATTAGCTAGCTAGACACAGAGCACTGATTGGTGCATTTACAAACCTTGAGCTAGACACAGTGCTGATTGGTGTATTTACAAACCTTGAGCTAGACAGTGCTGATTGGCACGTTTACAATCCCAAAAGTTCTCCAAGTCTGCACCCGACCCAGAAGCCCAGCTGGCTTCACCTCTCAATGGCACTCTCTGCAGGACTTTGCGGCACATAGCCAGGGCAGCCCAGAAGGAGTTTGTCCCCAGATCAAGCCCAGCAGGCACCAGCCCAGGAGCACCACATGCAGCCCCGGCTCCTGCCCACGCCTCCCCCTCCACACCTCCCCGGGAGCGGAGGGAGCCCACTCCCCTGGCCGTGGCCAGCCCCAGAGTGGTGCCCCCACAGCACAGCAGTGGGCTGAAGGGCTTCTTGAGCGTGGCCAGAGCAGATGCAGAGGCCGAGGAGGCACCCACAGCAAGCGAGGGCTGCTAGCACGCTGTCACCTCTCAATGCCTCTAGCTTTGTTTTTCTTGCTCCAGATTGCTTTGGCTATTGGGGTCTTTTGTGGATCTATGTGAATTTTTGGATTGTTTTTCCTGTTTTTGTAAGAAATGCCATTTTGATAATGGGATTTTGAAAATCATTGCATTGAATCTCAAAATATCTTTGGGAATTATTAGACAAATTATATATCTGATAAAAGGTTAATATTCAAAATATATAAGTAACTTCTATAAGTCAATAGCGAAAACTAAGTAACTTGTTAAAAAATTGACAAGAAAGTGAGTAGACATTTTTCAAAAGAAGACATAAAAATGAACATGTATATAAAAAGGTGTTCAACCCCAATAATCATCAGGAAAATGCAAATCAAAATCACAATGAGATATTACCTTGCTCTGTTGGGATGGCTATTATCAAAAACAAAACAAAACAACAAAGACGAATATTGGCAAGAATCTGAAGAAAAGGAAACCCTTACACACTTGGTGGTAGTGTAAATTGGTGCCACCACTATGAAAAACAGTATGGAGGTTCCTAATAAAATTAAAAGTAGAATGACCATGTGATTCAGCAATCCCACTCTTGGGTATATATCCAAAGGAAATAAAATCAGGATCGTAAAGGGATAGCTGCATTCTCACCCTTATTGCAGCATTATTCACAATGGCCAAGACTTAGAAGCAACCTAAATGTCCATTGACAGATAAATGGATAATAAAAATGTGAAATATATATATATATAAAATAAAATATGATTCAGCCTTTTAAAAAGAAGATTCTGTCATTTTCTTTGGCAAAAATAAACCTGTATGACATTATGCTAAGGGAAATAAGCTAGACACAGAAAGGTAAATACTACATGATACATGATCTCACTTATATGATGACTCTAAAGTGGTGAAACTCCAAGAAGCAGAGAGTAGAATGGTGTTTGCCAGGGGACTGAATGGTGAAACAAGGAAGTATTAGTCAAAAAGTACAAAGTTTTGTTTATACAATGTAAGTTCTAAAAATTTTATAGCATAGTGAATATTAAATATGTTCAGCTTCTTGTAAGTCAGTCGTACCTCAATAAGTAGTTTTATAAAAAGTAAAAGGATGTCAGCCTACAATTCTATAATACACAGTGAAAGTATTTCTCAAAAATAAAGGCTAAATAACATATTTTTCAGACATAATAAAAGCTGAAAGAATTAATCACCAGCAGATTCACATTAAGAAAAAATTAAAAAGAAGCTGTTCAGGCAGATGGAAAACAATATTAGATAGAATATGGATCTACAAATATACACATGAAAAATTAAAATAAAAATGAAGTTAATTATAAATGGTAAATGGGTTAAGATATAATATGGGGTTTTAAACAAATCTCCTGTAAATTGCATAAATACTATGAGAAAATTTCATCAAAAGTAAGCTGTAAAAATAAAACATTTTAAAAATCAGTGAAATGGAAACCATAAAGAAAATCAATTGAACCAAAAGTTGACCCTTTGCAAAAAATGAATAAAATTGATAAACCTTTGGCTAACTCAATTAGAAACTATTCAAGAAAGTAAATATGTTGTTTAAAAATTTCCACAGGAGGATAAAAAATCAAAAACACAAATAAATATCCAAGCTTCTGGCTTTATTACCCATCAACAGGTGATGGATTATTTTAATGTTGCATATACACACAAAGAGAGAGTATTCAGCAATAAGAAGGAATATATCAAATATTTAAGTAAGACATCATACAAATTCCAGACAACATTTTTAAAACAGTGAAGAGGAGGGAATAATTCGAACTCATTCAATGCAGCAAGCATTACCCCAACACAAAAATAGACAGACGAGAAAGAAATCTATAGCCAACATTATTTATAAACTTCTATACAAAAATTCTAAATAAGTTTTAGCAAATCAAATCCAACAGTTTAATATAAAAAGAATACACTATCATGGCTAAGTTTATCTCAGGAATGCAAGGTTGGATTAGCATTTGAAAATCAAATAATTTATCATATTAAGAAACTAAAAACTGAAGTCATATGATCATCTTAATAGATGCAGAAAAAGCACTTGACAAGATTCAACATTGATTCCTAACAAAAATTCTCATCAAACTGGAAATATTAGACCACTTCTTCAACCTGATTAAGGGTGTCTATGAAAGTTTGACAGCTGTGTTAAGATGCAATTTTTCACAAATTGATTTGTAGCTTCAAAATCCTAGCAATAAATATTGTAGAAACTGATGACCAGATTTTACAATTTACATAGAAATGCAATGAACCTAGAATAGCCAAAACAATTTAAGAAAAAGAGAACAAAGTTGTAGGGCTAGCACTACCTGGTTTTAAGACTTTGTTATAAAGCTAGAGTAATCAAGGTAATGTAATATTGTGAAGATAGAAAAATAAATGTAATTCAATAGAGGGTCAAAATATTGACCCAATTGACTTTTGATAAAGGTGCAAAGGCAATTCAATTGAAGAATGATAGTTTTTTTAAAAAGTGTTCCTGGAATAATTAGATATCCATATGTATAAAAAAGAGAAGTAGGGGAGGAGAGAGGGAGAAGAAGGAGAAGTAAGGAAAGAAAAGAGAAAGAAATTGGATGCATATTTTAAACAATATACAAAAATTAACTCACAATGTATCAACTGATGTCGTATTTAAATATAGCTTATACACTTGATATGTTAGACCTAATCAAAATTTAAAACTTCTGTCTTTGAAAGATATTAACAAAATGAAGAGACAAGCCATGGACTAGGAGAATATATTGCAAAGTATATATCTGATAAACAATTTATATTCATAATATGTCAATCATAGAACAAATGTCAAAATTTAATAATAAGAAATTATTATGTAGTAAGAAGAAATTTGTTGTATAATAATAAGAAATTAAATAGTAAGAAGACAATCAATTCAAATAAATGGGCTAAAGATTTCAACAGATACTTGGCCAAAGAAAATACAGGGGTTTCTGTAAATAAGCACAGGGATGCTGAGTATCATTTGTCATGAGGGAAGCAAAAATCAAAGCAATGAGATTTAGCTACATAGCTAGAATGGCTAACATTTAAAAATATCAACCATACCAAATATTGGCAGCGATAAGGAAAAACAGGAAATTTGTGCACTGTGACTATAGTGAAAATGCTACAAACACTTTTTAAATCAGTTTGACCATTAACATATATTTACCTATGGTCTAGCCATTTCACTCCTAGGCATTTACCTTAGAGAATATATCCATGAAAATTCTTTTAATGAATTTATGGATGATAGCCAAAAAGTAGAAACAATCCAATGTCCACCAACAGGTGAAAGGATTTTTAAAAGATTGTATATATTCATGCAATGAGTATTTGAAACCAGCCCAATTGTCCCGTAGAACTGATGTGTATGGTTGTTTTGAATAGACATAGAAATTGACCCTCCCAGTCTTGAAACATGAGTAAGTTACATTTGTTTTCTCTGAGTTCCTTTCTCATCCAACCATCAGGCCTCCAGATAGTAGCAAGAAATTGAAACTTACCAAATCACAGCATCTGGGCAATGGGACGTGAAACCACTCATTTGTCATGATTGCCTAACCCACTACTTGCTTCCTGTTGACTGACTCCTCTTCCTTGCTCCTCCCTAACTCCTGTTCTTCCACACATGGTTACATTTCTTCTCTGCTATATAAAGCCTTAATTTTAGTCACTGAGGCAGTTGGTTTGAGACTGATTTCCCAACTCCTGGGCCGCAGCACCTGATTAAAGCCTTCTTGCCTGGCAATACTCACTGTCTCAGTGATTGGCTTTCTGTGCAGTGAGCAGCAGGACCTAGACCAAACCCCTGGTGTTTCAGTAACATATTCCGTAAAGAAAAATGAAATATTGATACCCATTATAACATAGGTGAATGTAATTGTGCTGAATGAAGGCAGCCATAAACAGAACACATACTGTATATTTTCATTTATGTAAAACTCTAGAAAATGCAAACAATCTAAAATGATCAGCAGAGCAATGTTTGACCGAGAGGGACAGGGTCATGGAGGTCTGACAGAAACATATTCCAAAGGGCCTGAGGAAATGTTGGGGTGTGATGATATGTTCACTATCTCTATTGTGGTGATGGCTTCATGGGTGAATACATATGTCAAAATTTACTCAAGGTTAAGCATTTGTTTATTAAATAGCACAGATTTCCGCCCCCATTTTGTTTATCTAGTTTCCATTTGTAGTAACTAATAGAAAAAACTCTAAAATGCATCAACTCATTTTTGGAAGGGAGGGAAACACATTTAAAGCTCTGGAGGCATAAAAACCTGCATATAAATTCAGGCTGCACCGATTGATAAGTGTGTTACTTTCTCAATTTACTTATTCTTTCTTAGCCTTAGTTTTCTCATCAGTAAACTATCTTAATTACATGACTTTGTAATCCATAAAGCTTGCTTCAAGCTCTTAGCATGCACATATGCACATCTGCAAAAGTAAGCATTTGCCACTTTTGGTTCTCAGGATAACATATTCACCCTTCCCTACCCACTAGCAAGCTGTGCTCACAAGATTAATCAGGTAGGGCTAGAGAGAAGAATGAGGTGGTTGGGGCTTAGGAAGAGAGTTATTCAGATAGAGTGTGCAGAGAAAGTTTCTCAAAGCAAAGGCAATTTAGCAGAGACTTAAATGCTGTGAGGGAGAAAGCCATGGGGAAATATAGAGGGAGAGCATTCAAGGTGGAAAGAGCAAGTGCTAAGACCCTGAGGCCATGAGCTTGGCTTATTCCCCTGTGAGCCAAAGCGTGGAGTGAGTGGCAGGAAGTGATGCTGGAGAGATAGGCAGGTACTAGTTTATGTTGGCCTTCGTAGGACTTTGTAAAACATGCACTAGTTTTACTTGTTTGATTCTCAGTGTATAGATAAGCTATTAGAAGGCTTTAAGCAGGGCAGGGATCTGATGTTTTAGGTTTAAAGGTGTTCCTTTGCTGCTCTAAGGGTAAAAAGCTGTAAGAATGCAAGAGCATTAGCAGGGAGACCAGTGCCTTTGAGGTTCTCTCTTCCAAACAATGACTCATTCTTGCTACAGAGTGTGAAACATCTCTAGGAAAAAATCTCACAGAAGTTATTCTGTGAAGTTATCAGTTTCACCTACACATAAGTTTTACTTCTTTGTAACTTGCACATATGAATTGTTTTTAAAATGACATTTTTACAATGCATATGCTTCATTTAACCTTTCTATAGCACTTTCTAAAAATGCTGTACGTAATAGAAAATAAATATTTATTAAATAAGAAAATTCCATTGCTAGTCTTACAATTTCCTCCCCACATATTCTTTCCACTTCTAATTCTGATTCTCTTTCAATTTATGTTATTCATCTTCAAGACTTGTCATATTTCTTTTCATCTATGTTAAGGTATAATTGACAAATAAAAATATATATAACTTTTATATGATAATATGTATATATGAGTTAGTGTTTTGACATACATATACATTGTGAAATGACAGCAATCAAGATAATTTAATATATTCATCACCTCATATAGTTACCATTTTATTTTTTTTTCTGTGGTGAAATCAATTAAGATCTACCTTCTTAGAAAAATTCAAACACACAGTTCAGTTTTGTTAACAATATTCACATTGCTGTGCAGTGGATTTATAGGGAATATTCATCTTGCATAACTGAAACTATGTATTGCTTGACTATCTCCCCATTTTCCCCATTCCCTGGCCCCTGGCAAGACCATTCTACTCTCTATTTCTATGAATTTGACTACTTTAAAGTCTACATATAAGTGATATCATGAAGTATTTTTCTTTCTGTGTCTAGCTTATTTCCCCTTAGCATAATGTCCTCCAGGTTCATCCATGTTGTCTCAGATGGCATTGAGGATTTCTTTGTGTTTTAAGGCTGAACGATGTTCCATTGTGTATATGTAGCATACTTTCTGTATTTATTCGTCTGTAATGGGCATTTAGTTTGTTTCCATATCTTGGCTATTGTGAACAATGCTCCATTGAACATGAGAGTACAGGCACTTCTTTGAGATACTGATTTCATTTCCTTTGGACATATACTTAGAAGTGTAATTGCTGGCTCATAAGCCAGTTTGATTTTCATTTTTATTTTTTGAGGAAACCTTTTGGCTATACTAGTTTACTTTTCTTGAAAGTGTAAAAGAGTTCCCTATTTTCTACATTCTTGCCAATATTTAGTGTCTTTTTGATAACAGCCATTTTAACAGGTTTGAGGTGGTATCTCATCTTAATTTGATTTGGATTTTCCAGATTATTAGTAATGTTAAACACTTTTTCATAAACCTGTTAGCCATTTGTATGTCTTCCTTTGATAAAGGTCTATTTAGGCCTTTTGTCCATTTATAATTGAGTTATTTGAGGGTTTTTTGCTATTCCATTATATAAATTGTTTACATATTTTATATGTTAACTTCTTATTGCATAAAAGATTGGCAAATATTTTCTTCCAATTTGTAGGTTGCCTTTTTACTCTGTTAATTGTTTCCTTTACTATGCAGAGTCTTTGTAGTTTCATGCAATTCCACTTGTCCATGTTTGCTCTGTTCTTTTGATGTCATAACTAAAAAATCATCTCCAAAACCAATGTCAAGATTTCCCCCTATGTTTTATTCTAATAGTTTTCAGTTTCATATTGTATGTTTAAGTCTTTAAACTATTTGGAGTTGATTTTTGTGCTTGGTGTAAAATAAGGGTCCAATTTCATTCTTCTGCATGTGGCTGCAGTTGGATATACAGTTTTCCCAAATCTGTTTATTTTTTTAAAAAATCCTGTCTTCATTGAGTATTCTTGGCGCCCTTGTTGAAGAACTGTTGGTCATAGATATGTAGATTTATTACTGGGCTCTCTATGCTTTTCCATTGTTTTATATATCTGTTTTTATACCAGTACCATACTGTTTTGATTACCATGGTTTTGCAATATATTTTGAAGTCAGGAATTGTGATGCATCCAGCTTTCTTCTTGTTCAAGGTTGCCTTGGCTATTCAGGATCTTTTGTAGTTCCACATGAATTTTACAATTGTTTTTCTCTATTTCTGTAAAGAATGTCCTTGGGATTTTGATAGGCATTGCATTAAATATGTAGATCACTGGAGGTAGTGGGAACATTTTAACAATCTTACTTCTTCCAACTAATCCATATAAAGGGATATCTTCCATTTAGCCATATCTTCTTAATTTTCTTCATCAATTTTTGAAAAATTTTTCATTGTACAAGTCTTTCACCTTTATATTTTATGGACTGGAACAAGGAGTTTACTTTAGTATTTTACTTGGAGAAATAAAAAAATTCTGTAAAACCAAAAAAGCCACAGTGATAAATATAGAGTTAGGTTGCAGTAAGAGACTGTATTTTGTTATTCATGCAACTCCATGGCAAACATGAAAAGATTTCTCTTTAATACTAGACTCTTATTGTCACTGGAAGGTTAGCTAATAGAGAATGCATAATATAATAGTATGGTAACCTAGGCAACTGAAAGGCATGAGATAAAGATGATATGGGGAAAATTGTGGAATATTTGTAATAATAAATGAAGGCTGAGACAAGGTATTTGCAAGCATATCAATCTCTTACACCAGTAAGAGGCAAAATAACTAATGGTTTGTTGAAATCTGAGAGACTAAATGTGGTAAATTCAAACTAAAACAGTGAAGATTTAGATTCAGCATTGGTAGATAAATCAATAGGTTGGTGAAAATAAATAATTGGAGTAGTTTATATAAAACATATTTGTAGGTAGGCCTTTATGTATTGAATTTTTAAAATGAAACTTATTCCAGTCCATAAAAATAGAGGTAAATGACTTGTACAATATGAAAAAAATTATGAAGAAAATTAAAGAAGATACAGCTAAATGGAAGGACATCCCTTTCTCATAGATTGGAAGAATTAATATTGTTAAAATGTTCATACTGCCCCCACTGATCTACATATTTAATACAACGTCTATCAAAATCCCAATGGCATTCTTTACAGAAATAGGGAAAAACAATTCTAAAATACATATGAAACTAAAAAAGAACAGAATGCTACAAAAAGGGAAATGTGGAGGAGACTGTATATGCTGCTTAGAGTTTCAAATACATAATCCTCTTTATTTGAAGTTCTTTTATGCTTTATTCCTACTTCCGAAGTAACCAGCACAACATTATTCAGACACTTGAGGATTTTGAAACAGAAATAGGCTTAGTTCCCAATGTTCTCCACTGCGAATACAGAATCCAGCCCCCTTTTCCCTCACTTCCATGTGTACTCTAGCTTTCAAAATTCCTTTACCAGATGTCCCCATTGTGTGTTTCTTTTGTTAAAAGCAAACAAACAAAAAGTAATTGTCTAAGGTAGACTGGATAATGTCCTCCCACCAAAGATATCCATGTCCTAATCCCCAGACCCTGTAAATATGTTACATGGCAAAGGGACTTTGTAAATTTGATTAAGGTAATGACCTTGTGGTGGGAGATTATTATGGATTATTCATATTGGCCCTAACTAATCCCATGATTTTTTGAAGGTGGAGAAACTTTTCAGTCTGTAGTTAGAAAAAGATGTGAGGTTGGAGTGTTAGAGAGATGCAGTGTTGCTGGCTTTGCAGATAGGGGAAGGGAGCCAGAAGCCAGGGCTGGAGGCAGCCTCTAAAAACTAGAAAAAGCAAAGCAAGAATTCTCCCCTAGAGCCTCCACACAGGAATCTAGTACTGCCAACTCCTCAGTGTTAGTGTGGTGAGACCTGTGCTGGACTCCTTGCAGAAGACTATGAGATAATGGTCTTGTGTTGTTGTAAGTTGCTGAGTACATGATCACTTATTATGGCAGCAATGGGACACGCATACACTGTTGTGTCATGGGGATTTGGAGATGAAGCAAAGGTAAATTCACATGTTCAATCTGCCATCTTAACTGGAAACTCTTCCCTTTTTAATTAAAATTTTCACTCTTTAGGGATAGGCAATCAATTTACATTGTTGGAAATTCAGAATGCTGAATTAGAGCTAAATTGTATTTTTAAAAAGTACTTTTAATATCCCTGCCTCTCTTTTTTGGAAATTACAAATGTTGGAAGTTTTTTTGTGTATTTTTCCAGAGACTTTTTGTGCCATATATTTATATTTAATACATATTATACATATTCTTCTGTTCTCTGATATTTATGCTTATCAGTGTCTTAGAATATGTTCCATACCAGAATCTGGTTTGCTAATTCTTTTTTTCTAGCTTTAGATATAAGTATATCATAATTTATTCAACTAATACCCTTCAGATAGACATGTATTTTGTTGCAAAATATTTGTGATTTTTAAAGGTGAAACAGTTTGCCTTGTAATAAATCAAATTATCCAGTACATGTTTCAAAATACACATTAGAGAAATCCCTGGAAGTAGAAGAGCTGGGTTAAAAGGTTAGCAACATCTGTAATTTTGACATGTATAATCTTTCAGCGGTGGGTATTTATTTCTAGATAAATTAAAATAATAATAACAATACAGTGCAAAATGATAAAAGCTGAAAGGAAAATATGGTAATGTATAAATGTAGAAAGGACAGAGATTTCTCCTCCAAATACTGTTTGTCTTGGCCCATAATTTAATCATTAAAACATCAAAGATAAAATTGTAGGACAAATAAAATATCCCACTTGGACAAAAATCAGTAGTATTTCTATACACCAAAAACGTTCAAGATGAGCATCAAATCAAGAACATGATGTCATTACAAATAGCTACAAAAAGTTGAAATACCTAGGATTATGGATAACCATGGAGGTGTGAAAGATCGCTACAAAGAGTACTACAAAATACTGCTGAAAGAAATTCAAGACAACACAAATAAATGTAAAAACCTTCCATGCTCGTGGATTGGAAGACTCACTATCATAAAAATGACCATACTGCCCAAAGCAATTTACATATTCAATGCTGTTCCTATCAAACTACCAATGTTATTTTTCACAGAATTAGAAAAAACTGTTCTAAAATTCCTATGGAACCAAAAGGAGCCCAAATAGCCACAGCAATCCTAAGTAAAAAAATAAAGTCAGAGGCATTGCATTACCTGACTTCAAAACTATACTACAAAGCTACAGTAACCAAAACAGCATGGGTAAAGGCCTGGCAGCTCAAGCCTGTAATCCCAGCACTTTGGGAGGCTCAGGCAGGAGGTCTCTTGAGCACAGTATTTCGAGACCAGCCTGGGCAGTAAAGTTAGACCCTGTCTCTATGAAAAATGAAAATATTAGTTGGGTGTTGTGACACGTATCTGTGGTTTCAGCTACTCAAAAGGCTAAGGAGGGAGTATAGCTTTACCCCTGAAGGCTGAGGCTTCAGTGAGCTGTGATCATGCCACTACACTCCAGCCTTGGTAAAGAGTGAGACACTTTCAAAAAAAAAAAAAAACCATAGACCAATGAAACAGAATAAAGAACTCAGAAAACACACCTATAACCATCTCATCTTCAACAAAGCCAATTAAAAGCAAGCAATGGGGAAAAGACTCCCTATTAAATAAATGATGTTGAGCTAACTCGCTAGCCATATGCAGAAAACTGAAACTCTATCCATACCTTCTACATATATGAAAATTAACTAAATTAAGATGGATTAAAGATTTAAATGTAAGACCCAAAACTATAAAAATCCTGGAAGAAAACCAAGGAAATATTCTTCTTCCTGACATTGGCCTTGGCACAGAAATTTTGGCTAAATCCCCAAAAGCAATTGCAACAAAAGTTGACAAGTGGGTCCTAATAAAATAAAAGAGCTTCAGCACAGCAAAATAAACTAACAACAGAATAAACAGACAACTGACAAAACAGGAGAAAATATTTGCACACTTTGCATCCAAGAGAGGTCTAATATTCAGAATTTGTTAATGTGAGGAACTTAAACCAACAAGCCAAAAACAAGCATAAAAACTCATTAAAAATGGGCAAAGGAAATAAACAGATGCTCTCAAAAGAAGATATACTAGTGTCCAACAAACATATGAAAAAATGTGCCACATTCACTAATCATCAGAGAAATGCAAATCAAAACCACAATGAGATACCATCTCCTGGCAGTCAGAATAGCTATTATTAAAAAGTCAGAAAAATAACAGATGCTGGCAAGGCTGAAGGGAAAAAAAGGAATGCTTATATACTGTTGGTGGGAATGTAAATTAGTTCAGCCACTGTGGAAAGAAGTTTGGAGATTTCTCAAAGAACTTAAAACAGAGCTACCATTCAACCCAGCAATCCCATTACTGGTTATATAACCAAAAGAAAACAAATTAGTCTACCAAAAAGACACATGCACTTTTATGTTCATCACAGTGCTATCCAAAATAGCAAAGACAGGGAATCAATGTGGGCGCCCATCAACGGTGGACTGGATAAACAAAATGTGGCATATATACAACATGGAATACTATGCAGCCATCAAAAGAATGAAATAATGTTCTTTGCAGCAACATGCATGCAGCTGGAAGCCGTTATCCTAAGTGAATTGATACAGGAACAGAAAACCAAATACCACATATTCTCACTCATAAGTAGGAGCTAAACACTGGGTACTAGTGGACATAACGATTGGAACAATAGACACTGGGGACTACATGAAACGGGAGGGAAGGAGGAAGATAGGGCTGAAAAATTACCTGTTGGGTACCATGTTCGCTATCTGCTGACAGGATCCATACTCCAAACCTCAGCATCATGCAATATTCCTAAGTAACAAACCTCCTATATATAAAATAAAAGTTGAAGTCATTTAAAAAGAAAAAGAATCACAAAGACCACAAGTAAAAAAAATCTGCAAAAACAAACAAAGAACAAGATATTCCACTTGGCTAGTAAACTTGTAAGATTCATTGTAAACTGCAAGTATAAGTAAAACCAATAGAGACTTTGTTACATGACAAGTGCTGGAAGCAACTGCTTGTTGAATTCTCCTGCAATATGCAGTAGCAGGCATGAAGGCCCGAGCATGCTAGGTTATGCTGCATTGGAGGAAGTGGAAGAAGGTCGGAAAGAAGGAGAAAATAGGCAGTGGTGAGAGGAGAGGGGCCAGAGTGGAGAGATTGACCATTGCAAGAAAGTCAGGCTTAATCTTAGGGGTACAGAGAAATCTTAGCAATCTTATTTGCTTATTCTTTCTCTTTTTTGTATTTTTAATTAGAGAGTGTTTTTTTTTAACAAAAGAAAATGTGAATTTGGACTAAATAAATTCAGATCACAGTGTGATCCTTGAAATTTGAGTGAAATACATTTAGTCTCAATAAAAATAACAAGAATTACATTTTTTATTTCAATAAACTAGGATATATTGGTATCTGTAAAAGCTACAATGAGTAGATGATGTAGAGATCTAGAAAAAGTTAGAGAAAGGAAAGAATTCAGGAAAATACTTGGGTGGTAGTTAGCCAAACACTCATAATTATATTGAAAATTATATTTTCAATATAATTATGACCTTCCATTCCTTAATTAAACTGGATTTAATCTCAGATATCAGCTCTTACTTTCCTTAAATGACCAGTCCTTGGCACAGCCCAGTGTAGAGAATACTGTCAAGTATCATAACTAGGGCACCCAGAATTTCCGTCTTTCCCTTAGATAATCTGTTCTTGATTCGATTTGCACTATCCATATTACCTTTAATTAGTATGCACTTGTATTCACACTCATATTCAGTTAGAAACAATTAACATTCACTAGAATTTCACAAACTTCTGGAAAATAGAAGCAGTAGTGTTATTAGTTTATTGCCACTCCTACACATAAAGAATTATATTTAAAATGAAGAAAAACCTTATTTGGTTTACATAAAATTCATTACAGTATTCCTACTCCTACATTTGTCCCTATCTGCCTGGATGCCTTTCTGTGGCTCTCTTTAAAATTTGCCAAAGAAAACACATATATTTTCCTGCCGTTAAAGCATCAAAGCTCCTACACAGAAACCCATTCCCATGGAACCCAAATAAAAACATAAAGAAGACTGTTGATAGACTAAATACATTTCAAGCCTTTTCCAGGTTTCTATTTAAACATACAGTCTGATTTTCACTTAGTTGGGTCTCTTCTCTATTAAGCCCTGGGCACATGGACCAGGACTTACTTTCACAGCATTGCAATAGCAATGATGACAGCTAAGGCTAAACAGGCTCACATTCGATCTAGCAGTGCTAGCCGAAGCGCATTACACAGATTATTTTATTGGAATATCAGCAATGAATGCTAACAGAATCTTGCTTAGTACTGGCACCCGAGACATAACGAGTATTTAATAATTGTTGCATCAGGACTGAATAATTCCTAAATTTGCTATATATGCCATGGTCTGAGCCCCAGAAGTCTAGGGAAGGTTATCTGACAACATGCAAAGCTAAATTTGGCTTCCATTGTTAGTTTGTCCAAGTTTTCAAACCTCTCTTTGTGTGGATTCTGGTGCTTATGGTTTAGAGTTATGCTCCTGGATTAATTAACATATCAAACAAAGTGTTACTGTTTTTATAACAGTTAACTAAAATATTAAACTGCATTTGCCTTCAGGTGTTCTTCCTTTATGCTTTTTTTTTTTAAAGATAAATTTTGCCTAAGAGACAATTTAAGATACTACATGAAATACAAACTTAAGTTGAAGAAATGGCATGAGAATGTTGAATACCCAAATGACTGTTTAGAGCCACGCCAAAGGAATTTCTGAAATGATTACTGTTTAAAAAAGAACTTTGTTTTTTTATTTTCATTTTTTTCCCTCAATTCTAGAGCCTTACATTGCGGTTGAATTTATAGGTTATTTATTGGCTTTAGGAAGGAAGAACGATCTAATTATCCCTACGAAATAAAAAACACCTTGATAGAGGCCCTCCTATAACTCAGTTAGCCATATGTGGGGCATTGACACCCAGGATGAGACTGATAATATTATGCAGGAAGTAACAGAAATTAATGAATCCCAGGAAATCGGGAGACATTTCTCAGGTCAGATTGTGTGGGTGTCCCTTAGCTAACAGGCAGAGCAGGGTATGTGCATTCTTCTCACAAACAACAGCTTGAAACATAGAAGAGAACACTCATTACAGAGACAGAGAATCTCATGATCCTGGAAAAGGAGTAGAATCATTCCAGGGCAAATAAAAAGTGCACCTTGAATCGGTGTTACCTTTTGTTTTGTGCAACCCACAGCAAAGATTAGTAGAACTGCAGAAATTGTTGAGGAAGTTTCCAACACTCAAAGTACCAAGCGAGGCATCGACACAGACAAATAAATTAAGAAATCTCTGCAACTGTGATTCCAAAACTGAGTGGACTGCAAGCCTTAGAGGAATAGCCACGTTTGCAGAAACCCCAGTGTCTGTGGCAAACAGGGCCATGCCTTGAACATATCCAAGCAGACCTGACATTCTCCATCTTTTAGTGTGCCCAAAGGACTCCAAATTTATTTAAAACAACAAATGTGGGCCGATGGAAGATGGTATAAAATTTAATTTCTAGTTTAGAAATTTATAAAACATATTTTTAAGCTTAGTTAATTTAGTAAAGACATATATTGCATATAGTTTGTGTCTGGTTTTCCATCCAAACTACCCCATCCAGGACTCATTCTAGTCAATTTTGAAGTTGAAGACTGTTTGATTCAAGACACATGTCTGTTTGACCTCCCACCAATTTATACCAAAATTCCAGCAAATGAGTGGCAAGGTATATCCTCAGCTGGGCACTTCCACAAAGCTTAATTGGTAGTTTAAATGTTACCCTCTCCAAATGTTACCCTAACACAATGCAGAGCTTTGCCTGACCTGATCTCTCCATGAGTTTAATTCAAAGTTACTAGCCTAACTATTTATTTAATGCTACCAGCTTCCTGCCTGCTACTGGCCTAGGCACTAGGGGTGGGAAGTTATATTCTAGAGGGTAGAGACAGACCGAGAAATATAGAAGTTTATTGAAAATGCACATAAGAATATAATGAAATCTGATATAGAGAAAAATAAGGTAAAGAAGGGAGACATGAAGTGCCAAATTTATTGATTTTTAAATAGAGTAGTCAGGTCAGAAATGGCTGGTAAGGCTACATTTTAGTGAAAACTTAGGGTAGGCAAGGGAGAGCCACATTCATATCGGGGAGAACACTCTCTGCCAGGGAATAATTCACAGGGAGTATTTCTAAAGAGCAAGGGCACTATTCTGAAGTGCTGAGGTGCAGAAGGAGATCATTAGAAAAGGCAGCCGCAGAGGTAATGAGGACAGATAGGGAACATCCTTGTAGTCCCTGAGAAAGACTTCAGCTTTTACTATGCATGAAATGGGGAGCACTGGACAGCTTTGAGCTGCACAGTAACAAGACCTCTCTTAAACTTTAAAAATAGATCATTCCAGGTGATTTATTGAGAAGAGACAATCTGGGGGCAAAGGGAGAAGCAAGATCATTTAGCAGGCAGGTGAGAGGTGAAGATTGAACCAAGGAATCAGCTGTGGAGGTGGTGACAAGAAGTGCAAGTGTGCGGCTTTGTACACAAAGTATAAAAGTACACGAAGAGTCTGTGTGGACCTCATTCTCTATCACTGCTGAGTTCAGGGCTTCTCTCCACATGACCAGACAGCTCCCAAGCATCCCATTCCATAGGGATCACTGGGAGGATCGAATTTCTATTTCCAGTTAGAAAATGTCATGAAAAATGTAGTTGGCCCAGAGTGTGTCATATGACACACTTCTATAATGAGATGTCCTAAGTATAATAGAGTATAAATCCCCAAATTCCTGAATCCCCATGTACCGGGAGGCCTTATAGAGATATCACTGGTGAAAACTCATTTATTTTGGTAGGCACCTTTCAAAAATTACTTGGACCACTTTTCATCTGTCACCATATTAGAGCCCATAAATTTTTCAGCTCACAGCCCTTGGAGGGACAAATTAAATAGAAATTTCCAAATGTAATTTTATAAAGAAATTGGCCGAGGAGTAGCAGAGCTCTCTATTTCATTCTGCTCTTCTTCTGCTTATGAAAGAAAAGCTATTTCATAGGATAGAAGAAGAATATCAAAGACTAGACCAAAACTGTGATGGAAAATAAGTTGTATAGTTCATTCATATGCTAATCTGCACTGAAGTGGTTGAGACGTAAAAAATCTGAACTCAGTTACTATTCTATTGCATATCTATGTCTTGTTCACTAAGGTATTACCAGCACCAAGCCTTATACCTGGCACATCACAGCAAAGCAATAAATCCTTATTGAATGAATAGATGAGCCTTACCATACCAGAAAATGATGGATTTTCAATTTGCTTTCTTGTATACCACTCTTTGGTGAAGGCCAGAACTTTAAACATGCTAGGAAATGAGGGAGGTGGTGATTGGAGAATGGGAGGTGGATATTTCCTCTATTTAAATGTCTATTGTAGCATTGAAAGTATGATTTCAAATTACTATCTAGTTTTTAAAGAATATAAAGTTATTTTCTTAAAAATAACTATATGTTTCTTAAGTTTCTATTGACAGGCAGGGGAAAAAAATTGTGGGCTTTGTTTCTTTCAGATGTCATCTTATATTACTTAATAGTTGCTGTGCACCTAGTTTCAAATGCAGATTTTTCTCTCCAGGAGTTTGCAGACCCGTTTTGGAGACGAGGAACAAATACATGTAAAATTAACTATGATATGAAAGTGATATAATATTGTATAAGAAAGAACAGGAAGGTCACAGGTGGAACATGATACTCCATAAACACTTTGCTGTTGGAAAATGGGACACTGGGACTACCATGGTACATGGTATGGGCTGAATTGTGTTTCACTCCTCAAATGTACGTGTTAAAGTCCTAACCCTGAGTAACTCAGAATATGACTGTATTTGGAGATAGAGCCTTTAGAGAAGTAATTAAGATGAAATGAAGTCATTTGGGTGAGCCATCATTTAATCTGACTAATATCTTTATAAGAACAGAAAATCGACACAGGCACTCATAGAAGAACATCATGTGAACTGAATACAATCATCTGTAAGCCAACAGTAGAGGTCTTGGAAGAAACCAACCCAGACAACACTTTGATCTTGGACTTTCAGCTTCCAAGATTGGGAGGACATGAGTTTCTGTGGTGTAAGCCGTGTCGTCTGTGGTGCTTTTTATGGCAGCCCGAACCAGCAGTACAAATAAATACAAGTTTTATTCGTGGGAAAAGTCAGCAGCAGAGAAGCAACAGTGCATTCATTATCCCGTGAACTTGCATTTTCCTGCAGAGCTGTTCTTAGGAGAGTCTTAGCCAATTGGATGCACCATAGAAAGGATTCTGATAATGGGACCCCACACGCTGTTGCAACTCTGTGGCAATGAGGCCTTTCTGGGTCCCAGTGCCCAGGGGCCAATTTCATCTAGTTCTGTCAAGCTCACTCAGGCCTCCAAACAAACTCTTGGCAATTTGTCTCTCCTTACCTGTGTATGACAAGACCATCAGATCAGCCAGCTGACCACCAGTGAAACACAGATTCTGTGGTCTAATTAATGAACAGATTCGCAGGTGCTTAAGTGTACTTGTCAAAAGAGTGGCTATTCTTATTTTTAGGATAATGACAACAATATTTGCTTGTAAATTATGATTTATAAATTGGAGTATGAAGAAATTTATAGCCTCTTTTACCAAAAAAAGCTACATATATGTGAGTCGCCAATTTCATTGGTTAAATATATCTTGTATTTATAACTCACCTGGAAGTCATGTACCTGAAAAGGCAAAAGAGAAATATGGGTAATACGGTTACTTTATGTCTATCCTATTGACTCCAATGACCAGCCAAGATCGCTCAAGAGACCACCTAATTTGAGGAGGATAAGGAGCTGGGGGTCACTTGGTAATTCAGCTATATTGGAATCTAATCTAAGGGGAGACTGGAAACCTAGTTTTGCACTTGCACATTACTGAATAAGTAGGTCAGCATCTGCCCTGGCTTGGCATTTGACAATCTGTTGGCCAGGCACTCCCATGCAGCTTAGGTCTTCACCTGCCAGCTGGTTTGGGTTTCACAATTACTTGCTTTTTCAGCAATGCGGGTTATGCAGTCCTGGATAACTGTGAAAAAACTGCCTGAACCTGTGGAGTTTTTCCACTGGAAACTTCTGAACTTGGCATAGTAGGTGGAATCCTTTACCTTTTTCATGTGGCAGTGTGACCTAAAAAGCCTCAGTGGCAGATAGTTTGGGTGCATATGCCTAAGGATTTTAGACAAATATATTACGTAACATTCAGATGATACTCATCTGATTTCTAGTTAGTAATGGGAAGGGAGCAAGATGCTTATGTTGCATAAGCAGCTAAATGTCTAGGTAGGGTTAATTAAAAAGAGAATGTTTACTCAATCAGTTGTCACTCATTTCAAATATGTCTTACAAAAATAGAAATACACCTTAAAAGTTTTATAATTTTTGAAAGAAATGATGAATTACATTGATTGATTTTTTTAACCTTGTATTCATGAGATAAGCACCCCTTTTCACGGTGTTTTATCCTCTTTACATATTGCTGAATTCAAATCGCTGATATTCTATTAAGTATCTTTGCCTCTACATTCATGAGTGATACTGGTCTGTGATTATTTTCCTTTAATGATGTTGTCAGGTTTGGAGTAAGAGTTATTCTGTCCTCAGGAAATGAGTTGAGGAGTCATTCTTTCTTCTCTATTGTTCATTTGGCTAAGCTGTTAAAATAATTGACATTAAGGTCTTCACAGTATCTATATAATTGGTAATGATGTCCCCTCTATCATTCTTTATACTGTATTCTCTCCCCTTTTCTTGATAGGTTTAGCTCAGGATTGACAATTCTATTAATCTTTTCAAATGAACCAACTTTCGGTTTAGATATTTTTTCTTGGTTGTTTGTGTGTCATTTTATTAATTTCTACTTTTATCTTTATTCTTTTCTTTCTTTTACTTACCTGGAGTGTCATATGCTCTGCTTTTTCTAGTTTCTTTAACTGTAATTTTTAATCACTGATTTTAACTTGTCATCTTTTCCAACATAAGCATTTAAACCTAAAATTGTCCTCTTATGCCAAATTTAGCTATATCCTACCACTTTCAATATGTTTTGTTTTCACAATAATTCAGTTAAAATATTTTCTAATTTCTATTGAAATACCTTCTTTAACCAATAAGTAACTTAGATGTACATTGGTTAATTTCTTTCTTCTGTTATGATTAATCTGCTGTTAATCCCATCGAATGAATTTTTAATTTTATATATTATTTTTATAACTCAAAGATTTCCATTTTATTTGTACGTTACAGTTTCCAAATCTCTTCTGAAATTCTCCATCATATCACCCATTATATTTTACTTTTAATTTGTTAACACATTCCTCACAGTTATTTAAAAGTTCTTCACTACCTCCTATATCTGAGTTCTTTGTGGGTCACTTGATTTAACTAATTCTTCTCTGGACCGTGTGTCAATGTTTCTGTTTTTCCTCATGTCTAGTAATTCTCGGTTGCATGCTGGACTTTGTGACTGAATGCAGTAAATATTCCTCAGATTCTGTTTTTTGTCTTCTGGCAAGTGCTGAGTTTTGCCCCAGCAGGCACTGTAATTACTAGTAGATCACATTGACCTTGTAACGTTGTGGTTTTAAGCTTTTGTCTATTTCTATTTTACTCTTATTTCTACAGTGAATCCCTTCATCCTGGGATAGATTTTATCCCAAACGTGTTTCCCTTCTGGGGTTCTAACAAAAGGTCACAGGGCCAAGCTCTTTTATCCTGGGCAGGATTTAAATTATAACCTTTGTCCCTTTACTCAGTGGTTAGCAGCAGTTGAAATCTCTACTCAACTCCTTCAGTATTCTGGCTGTTATTCTTCCCATTTCCAGGTACTCTGGGTGTCCTAAGTTCCATTTTCTGGATCCAAAAGCCAAAAAGATGACAGTTTTGTGTTTGATTTTTAATGGCCCTGTGCCTCACAGACTCTGGAGAAAAGTTACTAAAAGTTTATCTAAAAATTTACTTATTTTGGGCTATATACACCCAGAAAGCTTTTCAAAAAAATCTAATTAAAGCATATAGGCTGTACCCATTTTATTTGTCTCTCTGGTAAAAGTATATTTTAACCATGACCTAAAGGCAATCATTTAATTCATGTTCATAGAGGGAATATTTTAAGAATGTATAGGGAAGACGTGCTCTATGAGAAGCAGAGACAATTTCAAAGTTTTTAAAATTCCTAAGCTATTCTATTAAAACAAAGCCCTAATTTTAGTGTTCTTATAGTAAAAACTGACCTAGAAGCTATAGAATCTATACAAAACATTGCTTTAAGTATTATGTATTAAAAGTAACACAATTAAAAATAAATAATAGAATTCCTAGTTTATCTCTCTATAGACTATTTTATACTCTAGAGGAGAGTTGTCTAAAATAAGGTCTGAGGAGCACTATTTTCTTAAAATAACAGAGCTTATTATCTATTGATAATTTATTATGTTTCAAATCCCATCCTAAGTATTTTATAAAAATTAACCCATTTCATCCTCAAAACAAGCTTATGAAGTATGTAAAGATCAGACAAATTTTACAAATGAAGAATGTAAGTCACAGAGCAGTTGAACAATTTTCCCTTCAAGACACTAATAAAAAACAGAGCAAAGATTTCAACCCATGCAGTCTGGCTCCAGAGCCTGAATTCTTGGACGACCATAAATACAGCTTCTTATTCTAATAAGAAGTGCCCCCTCTCCATAAAACTTGGACGATATTTGGTTTAATGAAGGTACTACAATTTTTTTAAACTGTGGGACTTCTCAGAACCTTTAAAGTGTATTTTCTCAGATCACATAATACGTTACTATATTGATGGATCCAGTGGATGTTCTGGTAAGGTGACTTATCAAACAAATGAACAAACAAAGAAGTCCCTCATTTGTAGCATTTGCAAAGTTGTACACCTAGACTGATTTCAAATTACTATTGGTTTAACAACTGGCCCACAGGATTTCTGAATATTTACCAGTTGGCTTCCTGGGATGAGTCAGTGTCCTACTTATAACTCCCGAGAAGATGTATGGTAGGATATGAAAAGTTTTTTTTCTTTCTCTCTCTCCCACTGTCTGTCCTGTTCCTTTCTCCCTCCCTCCATCCCAGCTCACCCACTCCCTCCCTCCATTTATTTTGACAAATACTAACACACACTTTAGACAAATATCTTCTAAGACAAATTCTTCCTTTCTAAATAGAATGGTAATCAACACTGAAACACTTAGATTCAGTCTTAAAATTTACTTTAAGGACCTTAAGAACAACCGTAGTAACACGAAGTTACAACTGATGATAAATGGGACCATATTTCATCAGCTAAAAATCCAAAAAAAAAAACACTTTAAAATATCATTGTGGCAAAGGATTTAATGAAAATATTTCATTTAGTAATAAAAACTGCTATAATTACCACATGTATTGAGTAGAGATGAAGTAAATGAATTCCTCTGGGTTCCTTGACAGTCATCTCGAGGAGATAATAGATTATTGCTTACTTTTGCAAATTATGCAGTAAAATCTCCAAGGAGACATTCATTTATTATTGCTTTACCCAGTGTGATTAATACAATCATTCCACAGCTAGATCCAAGAGACAGGATAAATCATATATATTTCTTATTGTTTCAGATTACTTTAAATAGAGATGTAAGAAAAATCCTGTTTCCCATTATTAATGTACTCAAACTTATTTTTATTGTCAGCTTTGTGTCAATTTAGAAAGGTCATCAAAATCATCACTCAAGCTAAATGGGGTGCAATGAAGGAGCATTCTTTTGAGACAGGGCTCTTCTTGTGCTCATGCAACCTCTCTCCTGTTTAAAGTATTTTGCATAAATGTCTTCTCCGATCCCCAGCACTGGTATAAGCACTTGATACTATCTTATTAAAAATCAACAAATCCGAGCACTTACTGGGTCAAATCATTGTTCTATACATTGTGTGAATGACAGAGCAGAAGATTACATGATTATTGTGTCTCTCCAAAGGCTTATGTCATAGGAGACACCCTGTAAGGTAAAATGCATGCACATTATAAAATGAAAAGGGCCATGCGATGTACAAAGTGCTTAATGAGCTAAGAGAAAGAATTATGTAAGACCAGTTTGTGTGCTATGTGATAAGTTTATGCATGAGGAGATGTAAGATTATGGAGAAATCCAGTTGTGAGTGGAACCTTGAAAGAAATCTAGGACATCCAGGATGATGTTGAAAAGCTATGGTCACAGGGAGCCATCCTTGCCTTGTTCTTGATCTCACAGGAAAACTTTGAATTTCTCACTATTAAAGTATGCTGCTAGATGCAGGTTTCTTGTAGGTGTTCTCTATCAAGTTGAGGAAATTACTCTCTATTTCTATTCAGCTGAGAGCTTTTATTGTAAGTTGATTCTAGATATTGTCAATTGCTTTTTCTGCAGAAGTCAGATGCATTTCTTTTTCTTTGCTCCACTATAGGTATTGTTTTTTTCTGGCTTCTTCTGAGACCTTTTTCCTTGTCTTTGATTACCTGAGGTTTGAATATCATATGCTTAGGTGTAATAATGTTGGCAGTTATCTTGCCTGGTGTTCTCTGAGCTTCCTGGATCTGTTATTTGGTGTCTCACATTAATATGGGGAAATAATCAGTCACTGTTTCAAATACTGCCTTGTTTCCTTTCTCTCTTTCTTATTCTTCTGGTATTCTCGTGACACGTGTTATACCTTTTGCAGTAGCCCCACAATTCTTGAATATTCTATTCTGACTGATTACATCTTTTTTTCTCTTAATTTTTTTAATTTTAGAAGTTTCTGTTGTCATATCCTCAAGCTCAGATATTCTTTCTGCAGCCGTGTCTAGTCTACTAATGAGCCCATCAAAGGCATTTTTTAATTTGTGTTACAGCAGTTTTGATCTCCAGTCTTTTAAAATTTCTTCTTATAATTTCCATCTCCTTATTCTTCTATTCTATTTCCATCTCCTTATTCTTCTATTCTTGTACATTGTTGCTTTTTCCATTAATAACCTTAGCATACTAATCATGGTTTGTTTTTTAATTCCTAGTCTGATAATTTCAACATTTCTGCCATAATTGACTTTAGTTCTGATGCTTGTTTGGTCTCTCTCTCTTTCTTTTATTTTATTTTACTTTTTGCCTTTTAGTTTACCTTGACTTTTTTTTTTTTGTCGGAAGTTGGGCATGATGTACTGGGTAAAAGGAACTTCTACAAATAGCCTTTTAGTAACATGGTGGTAGGACTAGTCCTTCTATGAGCCCATGTCCCTGGACTGTGAACTTCACAAGTACTTCTTAGTTTTTTGCCCCCTCTTAGGAGGACAGGATGGCTGGAGGGCCTGGAGTTGCATATTTCTTCCCACTTGGAAGTGGCAGTTCAGAGAGGGCTGCAGTTGGGTATTTCCCTTCACCCAGATGGCTTAGGCTCTCATAAAACCCAAGCAGGTAAGGCTCTGATAAAATGATTTCTCCTAAGGACAGATCTTGTTAGAAAGAAACAGAGTGCTCTAGTGTATTTCAAAGTGGTGAATTTCTCTCCCCCTGAAAGGAGAATGAGAAGCTTTTACTCCTTTGTTTACAGTGAGAACCCAGTTGAGCTCCTGGAGGTAAAACTCACCAAAGTTGGGGACATCCCTATGACTGGGTCTCTCTGTGGTTATTAATGCTCAGACTTGTTCTACACTGAGCCTCCAGCAATTTGCCAATTACATATTAGGGATTTGATTCAGAGTGGAAAGTCATGGAAGAAACTGATTGGATGAAAATAATATGAGATAAAGGTAGAAAACTGGGGAAGTGGCAAGTCCTGTTTGTTCAGATTCCTCTCAGAGCCCCTATATCTTCAGAGATAAGGATGCTTCTTTCCTCCAGGTATACGAAGGGTACCTTTCACATGAGGGTCTTATAAACTGTTCAGGAGGAAGTCATAAAATCCTTTCTGCACCTGGCATTTCACAGATTTCTTTTGCTTAAAATCTTATCTATGCCAAGTTGCCATATTTTGGGGCAGGATTTCCTGAAACCCAAATGTTTCAATGGGATCTTTTGAAATGCAGAAGTATTTTTTAAATTCATTTTTATTTATTTTATTGTACATATTTAAGTTTTATAATACATTTATAAATTGATATACATTATTTACTAATGTATATCAAAATATATTTTGATTTGCATGTGTGAAATTATTAGACTTTAGCCAATCAAGTTAACGTATCTCTCAGTTACCTTTGTGTAAGTGTATGTGTGTGTGTGTGTGGTGACAGCACCTGAAATCTACTCTTAGCAAATTTTCAGTATACAATACAGTATTCTTAACTATAGTCCTCATGCTGTACATTATGCCTCCTACATAACTACAACTTTGTACCCTTTGACCAACAGCTCCCGTTTTCCCCACCTCCCCATCCATGGTAACCACTATTCTACTTTCTTTTTCCACATAGTTATTAAGTTTTAAGATTCCACATATAAGAGAGATCATGTGGCATTTTTCTTTTTGTTTCTGGCTTATTTTACTGAGCATAACGTGTTCAGGTCATCCATGTTGTCACAAATGGCAGGATCTCCTTTTGTAAGGTTGAATAATATTCCACTCTGTGTGTCTGTATGTGTGTGTGTGTGTGTGTATGTGTGTATGTGTGTATGTATATCACAATTTCTTTATCCATTCATCCATTCTTGGACATCATAAGTATCTTAAACATTCAGGGTGATTCCATATCTTGGCTATTGTAAAAATGCTGCAATAAACATGGAAATGCAGATATTTCTTTGAAATAATGATTTCATTTCCTTTGGATATGTACACAGAAGTGGGATGGCTGGAACTTATGATGGTTCCATTTTTAATTTTTTAAGGAACCACCGTACTGTTTTCCATAATGGCTGCTCCAATTTGCATTCCTGTCAGCAGCCTACAAAGGTTCCCTTTTCTCCACTTGCTATCTCTTGTCTTTTTGATAATAGCCATCCTAACAGATGTGAAGTAATATCTCATTGTGTTTTGATTTGCATTTCAGAAGGGAAAATCTTTGACTTGTGAAATCTGAAAGGCTACCCTCTCTCCTATCCCTTAGCCTTCTCCATTGCTATTCTTTTTAAAATTATTTTAATTGACACGTAATAGTTGTACATGTTTATGTAGTACAATGAGATGCTTTAATACATATATACATTGGGTAATTAGCATATTCATCACCTCAAACATTTATCTTTTTTTGTGATGGTAACATTTTAAATCCTCTCCTAGCAGTTTTGAGATATACAGTATCTTATTGTTGACCATAGTCATCCTACTGTGCAGTAGAAATCTATAGTTTTAACTTACATCTCTTGAATGATTAGTGATGTTAACATTTTTTCATACAAATTTTGGCCGTTTGCATGTCTTATTTTGAAAAATGTCTATTCAGATCATTTGTCATTTTTAATCAGATTATTTGTTTTTGCACTATTGTTTGAGTTCCCTAGGTATACTGGATATAAGCTTCTTGTCAATGCATAGTTTTCAAATATGTTGTATCATTTAGTAGGTTGTCTCTTCTTTCTGATGATTGTTTCCTTTGCTGTGCAGAAGTTTTTCCATTTGATGTAATCCTACATATTTATTTTTGCTTTTGTAGCCTGAACATTTGGTGTGATATATTAAAAAAAAAAAGATTTGCTAAGGCCGGTGTCCAGCAGCTTTTCTTCTGTGTTCTCTTTTATGAATTTTATATCACAAGGTCTTACATTTAGATTTTTTAATACATTTTGAGTTGATTTTTGAGTATGATGTAAGATAAAGTAACAAGTTCCTTTATTGCATGTAGATATCCAGTTCTCAGAACCGTTTATAGAGTAGACTTTTCTTTCTCTTTAACAAAGGGCCCTTTAACAAATGTACAAACGTAATTCAGGGGACAAAGGATAACATTTTCAACAAATGGTGTTGGAGTAATTGGATATCTATATGCAAAACAACTGGACTTCAATCTACTTCTCAAACCATGTACAAAAATTAATTTAAAATAGATCATTGACCTAAATATAAAGTCTGAAACTATAAAATTTCTGAAGGACTACATGGGAGAAAATCTGCATGACCTTGTATTAGGAAAAGTTTTTGTTGATATGACATCAAAAATATATTCCATAAAACATGTTTAATTCGACTTTTTCTCTATTGAATAGCATTCTATTTAGAAAGTCAGAATTTGCTTTAGAAAATGTTTTCATAAAGTGTGAATATATGTTCTGTGTTTGTCAAAAGAAAAAGAAAAGGGGGTTGGGAAGGGGGAGAGAGGGAGAAACTTACTTATCTTACTATATATCTTTCTATGGGAAAATCATAGTATGATGGCTCATGTGAAAAACTGATAAGTATTCCGGATCTGGTGAACCAGTCATTAAACCATTGTTATATTGAAATCAGTTGTGGTATAATACCTGGCCAGTATTACAGATCAGGCCCTTTTTCTTTGTTTGGTGAGTAAATTTATTAAGATTTTATGTCCTTTCCATTACTGGGATAATCGATAAATAGACTCATATTTTATACAGTGAAATACCATAGATTCATTAAAAAGAATGAATTAGGGCTACTATGCAAATGAAGAAATAGTCCCAAAATATGACTGTAAATATAAAGTGATGTACTACTTATATAAATTATTAAAATATAAAAAGACTGATACATTCTGTGTAATATAGATATAGCAGATAAGAACACATATGATAACATTTATAGATGTTGCCCAACAGTAACTAACCTCAGGGAGGCTTCAGGGGTGTTACTCAGGGGTTTTAGTTGTATCATCTTCAATTCTTTTTTATTTTGAATGAAATAGGATAGTTAAGAATTTAAACCTAAATGGTAGATTCACAGATTTAATAAACATTTTAATAAAATCTTTGTGTATTTCAAATATTGTATAATGCAAGTATGAAAAAAGTCCTAGCTACTCGGGAGGCTGAGGCAGGAGAATGGCGTGAACACGGGAGGCGGAGCTTGCAGTGAGCAGAGATCACGCCGCTGCACCCCAGCCTGGTCGACAGAGCGAGACTCCCGTCTCAAAAAGTAATTAATAATAATAATAATAATAATAATGCAATTGAATTGTAAATATCTAACATAAATCAATTGCCATTGCTCAACAAATTAACTGATATGCTTAATTATGTTCATAATAAAAATATAATTTTGATATTTATAGTTACATTTGTAGAGATGAAAGTAAACTAATTATTTAACTAAATTTCTTTATTTTTGGATGTTGTACTAAATCCTAGAAAGGTCAGTGGACCTACTAAAAGACCAGCAGTTTACCCCCAAAAAGCATATACTATTTTAATTGTTACATCTGGTTAAGAAAACACTGATAAATCTTTGATTTGGTTACTAAGGATTTCTCTGTTCACACCTTCATCTTGTAATGTCATAACCTACTTTTGATTCTAATTCCACCAATTCTGGGTACTATTTTTTGCTCCTCACTCTCCCGCGATCTGTAAAATAAAATAATGCATGGCATTAATGTCAGCCATTCACAAATTCTGTAAAGGTAAATATAATCGGTCTCATGTAGCAGTTATTTCTAGGAGGGCAGGTTGGTTTTGTAGGAATAAAATGAACTATGAGAAAATAAGACTTTCATTCAATTCTTAAATCTTTCATGAACTACTTGTGTTGATTGGTCTTCTGTTTTCTTTCTATAAATAAACAAATTTATTCTCTTAATTTGCTGACATTAGTGGAAAATACATAGCATGTGGAAGAATTTTGAATTCCTTTACCAAACCAAAAAATGCAAAATGATTTGTAGAAGAAATACAGTTAGAACCTCTATTTTCTGAGTTCAGTTCATTTTAGCCATGAATCACCCCTACGCATTCATTGACTCTATGTCCGTCTCTCTCCTTTTATAATTTGTAATTTTACAGTAATGCAGTAGTACTGTTGAAATAAGGATGATATGAAATTGTCAATGATGAATTGGAAAATAAAACATGTAGGTTTTTTCAATATTCCCATGACTCTTTGAACTATATAGTTCCTTGTAAATGAGTCATTATGGTCTCTTACTAAGAGATCTTGGTATCTTTCATCATTTTGAAAAACTGCTTTAAAAAGAAAAAGGAGATTGGCACTTATTAACAAGTGCCTTTCAGTGTCTCTCAGCCTCATTTCATTGAGAAAGTCTTGTGTGTATTATACTGCAAGGAACTACAAAATGAAGTTTTGATCCTATAGCTATTTTATAGATGGATGCATAATGATAAGGTCTGACTGCCATGGACAAGGGATGGGATTTTGTCTGAAATGTTTACATACTAAGAGCAAAAAATGATATCCATGTACTGTTAAGTCACAAAATATATTTATTTCTAAGAATTATAGGTAGCTAATTCTTACCTGGGAATAAAGGTTGTGTAAATCTACTCCCCATGTACTTTAAAAAAATCTGTTAGGAAGAATACGAAATAAATGGTAATTGATAGGGCAAAAACATGCAAGAGGTAATCAAATGTCAAATGCAGATTATTCATTGCTAAGCACCTAACACACTTTATCTGGTTTAATTATCAGAACAACCTGGTGAGGGAGGTAATATTCGCATTCTACAAATGAGGGACTGAAGTTCAGAGAGTTTAAATACATTCATGAAGTTCATATCTTATGTAAAGGTAAGAGTCAGTGAGAGGCAGAGCCAAAATTAATACTGAGATCTAACGAAATTCTAAATCTGTCTTTCCCTCACATCACATTTCCTTCTTCCAAAGTAAAGTGGTTTTGTTACCAGGCATCCATAACTTCATACTTCATAAATGTCATCAGATATGAAAAGTGGTAACTGATGTAGAGGTAGAATTTTAAGAGGTGAAAAATATTTTGCATGTATTTTGTTTTTATTTTGATATGGCTAAAACTTCTCCGAGATTTAGAAGGTGTGTCTTGCTGTTATGGTGCCAGAATGGATAAGTGGTGAATAAAGTTATTAATGATGCTTTTATCAAAGACCCTGGGGGAAAAAATAGTCTCTCCGATACCACCATTCTTACCCCATCCTTAGACATTTTTGTCGCATTATTGGGTATTCTCCGGCCAGATTTCATAAGAGCAATAAATTTAGTTATTGAGACTCAAAATATTTTTAAAAATATGAACCATCCAGGCAAGTGATTTCTATAATAAATTAATTTATAATAAAGTAATAAAAATAATTGTTAATAAAGCAAAATTATCTGTGAATTTATAATTGAACCATTTATTTACTCAAAAATAAGTATACCAAAATGCCCTTTAAAAGAAGTTTGATATGATCAAATTTGATACATATTTAAAACGCATAAATCCCAGTGAACTCAAAACTTCTAAGAGATTTTTCTTTCCTTCCTTCCTTCCTTCCTTCCTTCCTTCCTTCCTTCCTTCCTTCCTTCTTTCCGTCCCTCTCTTTTTCTCTCTTTCTCGCTTTCTCTCTCTTCTTTCTTTCTTTCTTTCTTTCTTTCTTTCTTTCTTTCTTTCTTTCTTTCTTTCTTTCTTTCTTTCTTTCTTTCTTTCTTTCTTTCTTTCTTTCGACAGAGGTTTGCTTTTGTCCCCCAGGCTCACTGCACCCTCTGCCTCCCAGGTTCACGCAATTCTCCTGCCTCAGCCTCCTGAGTAGCTGGGATTACAGGCGCATACCACCACACCCAGCTAATTTTTGTATTTTTAGTAGAAACGGGGTTTCGCCATGTTGGCCAGGTTGGTCTCAAACTCCTGACCTCAGGCGATCCGCCCACCTCGACCTCCCAAAGTGCTGGAACCACAGGCATGAGCCACCGCGCCTCGCCTAAAGTATTTGTATTTTTATCTCTTTCCAGAATCTCTTTTTTTTTCTTAAATCTCTCTCTTACTCTCTTCACATGAGTGAATGACAGAGAAAGGTATATGAGAAAGTATCACATCACCTGTAGGCATTCTCATTCACATATCTGTAAGAAAATACTTAGGAACAAACACGGTTTGTTGTATGTGTGTTATATACATACATAAGCGTATAAAATTGCATTGTTTTGAATAGTGACAAGTTATGTGGCTCAAACCAGTATAGCACAAATCTCTTTCCACAGTGTTCTATGATAGTAAAATCATTTCCTTTTTCTTGTGGTGCATGGAACTGTATTCAATATATGCTGAACTGTTCAGGGTTATAAAGCTGACTGTGTTCTATTTTCTGGTTAACTCAATCAGTTAAGGCACTATACTGTCATGGCAGTTAGTTTCTTTAAAACAATGTAGGTAAATGTTGATTGTTGACTACAAGGAGGAGTGAGTAAGGGAGTGTGGGTTCCTTTTTCTATTCATGGTTAATTTCTCTTATAACAACCTCTTCATCTATCACTTTCCTTAGTCTCTCAGAATATACATATTAACCTCTCTCCATTTTATGCAAATCTCAGTACTCTTACTGACTCTTTACTGCTTATTAGAGGAGTAAAGGTTTAGATAAAGAAATGAAATGGTCAGTAAGTTCGCATATTTTGGAAGATTTTGTTTTTGAAAACCAAGTTAAAATTTTGGATAAAGGTATTTCTGTTAAGATAAAAATAAATTTTAACATTTTTTTCATAGCATTTCTTTATTATCTGTCTTTTATCTCTCTTGGTACTTTTTACAAATTATGCATCTTGATTATGTTTGTGCAAAGTTCCCTAAATATAATGCCAGTCCAACCATTACTCCCACACACAGCATCCCACAATTCTCCTTTGTGGTATTTGCTGCGATACTAATTTGTAATTTGTAATTTGTAAAATTATTTATAATGTCTCTACATAGTAAGCTTACCGAAAGGAAATATGTTTTGATTAATGTGCTTATTTATTAATTATAAATTTTTTATTGTTGCTGTGAATACAGAATCTGCCACAGTGCTGGGCACATAACAGGTGCTTATACTTTTTGACTAAATGTCTGAAGTATTGAAATAGTACAGCATAATAAAAAATTTTAAAAAACACACATAATTCTCTTTATAGGCCGGAGACAAATGCAATGTAGCCCTGTAGCTTAGGCAGTGATCCTGGCATTAAGCAGGCTCTTGTTCCAACTTTTCCTGTGCCATTTATCAGTTAGATAATATAGGGCATTATACTTAGTATCACGCGACCAAGGTTTCTTTTTGTAAAACGTGCATAATAATATACCCATATCATATTATAGGATCAGTATGAAAAGTAAATGAGATCGTCAACAATGCCAAATGTCCTGAGGATAACATTCAGAGAAAAATTTACAGGAAGGATTAATAATATTAGAAAAGGTTAAACCCAACTCATAAAATAAATGCAAATTAAAGCAATAGAAAGCCATTTTACTTATCACATTGGCAAAGATTGAAATGGTTGATACCGTCTGGTGCTGGTAAGGATGTGGTGAAATGTTTACACTCATATGCCCTTGGTGGCAACATAAATTAGTGTAACATTTAAGAGAAATTAGCCGTTTTCTTTTAGTATCTAAAATTTTCTATCCAGTGACTCAGCAATCACACTTCTAGGCATATATCTTATAAATATATTCACACAATTGAGAGGGGATTCATATGCCAGGTTATTTATTGTAACATTTCATAAAACAGAGGAAAAAACAAACAAAAAACCCACAAAATTTTCACCAGTTTTATAATTTTTAAGAAAAATCCATCATTGTCCTCCCTAAATGGAATCCATTTATTCTTGTGTATATTGAAGGGACATAATTTGGAAATGAGAGGGACATCATATTTTTTTCTAAATTTCATATATATTCATATTTCTTATATTTAATGGTCTATAGCTTTTATTATTAGAGACTTTTATTATTTTTATTGAACTTCTTTCCAGATCATAAAATCCATTCTTATTATAGAAATTGTGTAAGACAGAAAATCTGTAATAGATTTTGCCCCTCAATTTAAAATGAAGGATTTTGTGGCAGTTTTTCTTCCCTATTTTGAATGTAAATTTCACCGTTCAAGCATATGCTCTAATAATCCTAGAAGGAGATGTGCAAATCAATAAACCTTCTCTCTCACCAGGTAAAAGTTTAAGGAAAACACAGATGAATCATACATTTCTGTATAATCTGTGCTTTTGTCACAAGATTGCCATGACTCATTTGACTTTCCATATTTTTAAAACCAGTGTTTTTAACCATAGAAAATCTACTTCATGGTTCAATTATGATGAATCTTGAGTCAATAACATACTCTTTAGTTCACACATGACTGTTTTGTAGACATAAAACCAAGTAAAGTTGTCCTTGGCCATTACTCCACAAAGCAAAATCCTAAATAAAGGAAGAAAGAGATTATGAAATCAAGAAAGTGCTCTTAAAAGTACACACTGTGTTGGATGCCACAGACATCATTTAATCCTCACAATTCCCTACAGATAAATCTAGAAGACAAGGGCCAAATGACTATGAGGAAGGGGCAGGGTTGAAATGTGAATCAAAATCCGTATGATTCCAAATATCACTAAAACAACCAAATTACCATGTTGTGTACTGACCTCATTATTTCAGTATCTGTTCCATTTTCTAGCTGGTTTCACAGTTTTCAGGACCAAGTCTTTTGGACAATATTATGTAAAATGAATGCTTTTATTACTTAATTATTAAGCAGTCAGCCCTGGCACCGAGAAAGAAACAATACTCATGGACAATTCTACAGCATCATTTTAACCAATAGTTTTATCCTTAGTTCATATAAGATTGGTGGAAACAGAAACAAAGTCAGTTCTCTTCAATATCTTTAATAATAATTATACCTGAATAAGTGGATGCTATCTGTTCAATTATATTTTTTAAAGTAATTACTTCTAAGAGGATGCCTTTAAATTAACTTCTTGACCATAAAAAGAGATCAAGATCTGAATTACTTCAACAATTCAAAAAATGTCAGGAGCAAGAAATATGTTCGATTTACCTCATCTTTCCTTTGAGAAGTCCTTTGGGCAAGCTACTTTTAGTCCTCATTTTATCTCACTGTGTAGAAAAAATAGTAATATTTAAACAAAAGTTTGCTGCAGAAACTTAGAAATAATCTAGCAGTTTCTAATATCATATTTCTTTAAATCTCTTTAAAAGTAATGAGAAGCTCATGAATGTTGGAAATCACAGAGGATAAAATCTTATCTCCTCGTCATGTAACACATTTCTTTATCATAGCACTTACTTAAATGAAGTCATGGTGTTGTTTTCTTAAAATGATTTTAACTCAGAAGCTCTGGCTCAAAAAACAAGCCCATTTCTAATATAGATAACTATACTGCAACCCCACGGGGAAAAAAGTAACCTGCTTTGTGTACCAGGAGACGCTGTTCTATCATTTTAGTTTACAATTTTCTCTATGTCTCTTGTTTTGCTCTTATAAATGACCATATTTGAGAAAGAGGAAATTGGGTGTGGTGATGTATGGAGTTTCTAACTTTAATAAACTCATAAAGTATAATAACTACCTGCTGCCTTTATTGTCCAAAACACTATAGATTCTGGAGTTCTTCTTTGGAAACAATGAAGAAAACAATTTTACCATTTAAAAATTTGAAATTAATTGCAACCCTAAAATTTGAATACTTCGAGTTATTAAAATACATGCTCTGGATATGTACTGAGATTTATTGAAACCCAGCTTGCTTTCTGGAACATGTGTATTGAAAATTTCATTTGGAGGGCTTAAAATCTTTGCTGCCCCATAGGGTTCAAATTTATCATATGAGATTTCTCATGGACCTTATTCACCTATAATAGTGGGAAAATGAATGAATTGTTAGATCATCAGGTCACTTTTCTTTGCTAGTTATACGTCACATCTTTACTAATAATTGTTCATAGATTTAAATGTTAACAAAATGACATTTAGCATGTGTCACACACTGCAGTCATGAAGTCTTCCTGATAGGCATTTTGCTGAATTACTGAGTTTGTGAAGTTAACATTTATCTAATAAAGCTCAAGAGAGCTAGTCAATTACATAGTGCCAAAAAACAGTCATTATAGAGTAGAAATTTCTGAGCTTCGGAAAATATACAGAGTTCATATCCCAAAAGTGTCTTAAGGAAGCCATTTATAATCATGATGATATTAAACCAAATATGAAGTTCATGAAATTCAAATTTGTATTTTTTTCATAAATAGAGCAAGTGATACTAATTTAATTAAATAAGAAAATTTAAAAGATGTGTCTCTTATGTTTAAAAGTTCCTGTGTGCTTTTTCTGGCTTTTCTTCTTACTGCTTAAATTCAGGTATTTCTCAAGGATCTGTCCCCAGCTGTCATGTCTGTACATGCCCCCTTGGAAGGCTCTATCATCCATGTTTCTGGATTCAACTACCATCTCTAGACTTAGCAGTTCCCATTTGGGACTTTTGCTCTCCTTAGTTCTACATTTCTAAATACTTACTGGGTATGTATCACTCTGAACTCATCATATGCCCTCCAAATTCTGCCACCAATTTTACTTTTTAAAACCAAATCATGGCCGGGCGCGGTGGCTCACACTTGTAATCCCAGCACTTTGGGAGGCCAAGGCGGGTGGATCACTAGGTCAGGAGATCGAGACCACGGTGAAACCCCGTCTCTACTAAAAATACAAAAAAATTAGCTGGGCATGGTGGCGGGCGCCTGTAGTCCCAGCTACTCGGAGAGGCTGAGGCAGGAGAATGGCGTGAACCCGGGAGGCGGAGCTTGCAGTGAGTCAAGATTGCGCCACTGCACTCCAGCCTGGGTGACAGAGCGAGACTCCGTCTCAAAAAAAAAAAAAAAAAAACAAATCATAGTAGTAATTCCTCATTAACCAGCTACTATTTATTATAAGCACTTTACATTCATTGCCTCATTTAATTCTTACAACAAACAGCAAAAGACACATTATGGTGGTTGCTTTACAGAAATGGAAACAGACTTAAGGATGGGTAAGAAGCTGATCCAAAGCAACTTGGAAATGAGAAATGGAGCTGGAACTTCAACCTAAAGTGGTTCTGACTCCAAAGCCTGGGTTTTTAATCATCTTCCTCATCCAGGTTTGAAACCTCAGACATATCTCCGATGCTACAATGTCTTTTAACCTGCACCATTGTTTATCTTACTAGTTCAAAGATAAACAAAATATATAACTTTGGAGCCCCATGAGAAAATACTACTGTTATATATTTACAAATATAATGTCCTTTGTACAAATGTCCTTAGCTCCTTGTAGCATCCTGAGAATTATGTTAAAAATGAAGTATGTTTGTCAGGTAAATGGGAGTCGTTTTAATTCTAGACCCAATTTATTTTCTGCACCTGTCTCTTTTGCACATTTACTGCAGCTTCCCCAGTCCAGACCTTTCAACGCTGTGACCCTGGTTTTTCCAAGTGTCTCAACCATTTCTCTTATTTCAATCATCCCTTAGCTCCAGTTGGTCACAACATTTTGCAAATTTTCAAAATTTAAATTCTGAGCCCTTGCTCAAAATCTTCAGTGATATCTTACTGTGTATGTAATAAAACTCTTTACCCTAGCATCCATAACGTCTTTGAATATTGTCATCTCATTCCCCTAATGTCCCAGGCAAGCTAGGTCTTATCATTGCAGGACCCACTGGGGACCCATTCCTATCTTCTGCTCTTCCTCATACTTGTGAATCGCATTATTCTCTCAGCACAACCACATTTTCATGAGCCTTCTAGATTCAGCTCTTTCACAGGAATTGCTGGTTCATCCAGCAAGGAAGGAATTAATGTACATAATGCACTGTGACATCTCCTGAGCATTTATCACTTTATTCTTAGCATTATAAATAAATTTCAAATAAATAAATGTGTGTGTGTGTGTGTGTGTGTGTGTGTGTGTGTGTGTGTATGAGAGAGAGAGAGAGAGAAAGAGAAAGAAACCTGTTTATCCAATCATTTGTCCTTAATAGACCAAACCTGTTGGAATCTCAATCTGGCTTGTCTCGAAAAGAGTTTTGATCATATTAGGTACATAAGCAACAATGGATCTGATTGTTTATCAAATTCTAGACTCCCCAAAGGAAATTTGTAAAAGTAAAAGAAATGCAACAACATTTACTATTCACTCAACAGACCTTTCAAGGGTCCTCCTATATGGCAGGGAATGCATTGAGTACTTTTTTTTTTTTTTTTTTTTTTTTTTTTTACCATGTCTATGTTCATCTGTAAGTGTATGTCAGGTAGCAGAAAATTCCTGCACATTTCAGACACAAAGGAATAATAAACTCTGGGGTAGGTGAGCTGCCACTTAACAGCTCAATCAAAGGAATGTATTTAACTCTCAATGTTAAAAATGCAAACAAACCTTTAACTTCCAAGATCGATTACACGTAAAGAAGGAGGCTTGCTGGCAACAGCCTTCTGTCTTGTCAAGGGCTCCTTATCATCAAGGAAGAATAAACACTCTTAATTATTTTTTTTTTTTACTTTTTTGTTTGTTTTCTAATTGGATCATTCATTACTCCCTAGAATTCAAATCAACATCAGATTTATAGTTGGAGGCTATTGAAATATTGATTTGGTTATAGAAATGTCAAGCTTGGCAGGTAAGCTGTCTTACTGCCAGAGAATGATTGTTTTAGCAAACTTGTTTAAAAAGGCTGATAGAATGTAATGAGCAAGCAATTTGCATCTGTATCAGGCACAGAGAGAACTTTTTAAAAATTTAAACAGTCTCCTTAGCATCCCTCCCATTCCTAATTCCTGAAATTAAGATAGCAAACCTGAGCCTCATTATTAAAAGGCCCGGCATTCATTTTCTACTGCTTCATCCTTATGCTACATTTAAAGTGAGATACAGAGAATACTAAATAATACAGGATGTCATTATTAGGATAGAGTGTGCCGTTGCTGTACTATAGTTAAATGTGGGTTCTACAAGGTTCTGCAGTTTCTAGCCCTGTAAACCTCACATGCCATGTTATCTTTCCATATATCTTAATCACCTTTAATTTGGAAATAACAGATCTACCCTGCTTATCTTACATTGTTGCAGTGAGAAGAATGACTACGTTTTTTGAAACCACCAGCCATGCTGTACTTTTAAAACACATTTTTTCCTTGAGAAATCATTGCCTAAATCTCATACATATGTGATTCTCTGCAGAAAAAAAATAATAAAATAAAAATCTTTATTTCCAATGAGCTAATGAGGAAAAAGGGGGTGATGAAAAAACAGGGAGTGGAAGCAATTTGGAAATGGAAAGAATGCTGAATACCTACATGATGCCTAATTCAGAAGAACATTCTGGTATGTAGGACATTATTTTCAACTCTATCACTTACGGCAGATTTTTTTTTTATATGCAGACGTATCTCTACTCTCTAAAGATATACATGTGTACACTTACAGTTGACAGCCAAGTCTGCCTTATCGTTGGTGAATGAGAATGAGCTACTGAAAACAAAAAGAGGGTCTTCTACTCAGCCTCTACTCCTAATATTTATATCAAAAGCGGAGATTAACTGTCCTTACTCATTCACACATTAATGGAAGGGGAAGTAAGTTTCCTAGAAAAATAACCACCTCTCGCTCCATCCCGCAAACTTTATGCTTTTCTGTTACATAATTAGGCAGAGGCAAGACCTAAACTATTTTGAATTGGTGGTGTTGAGGCTAAATTCTCTGCTATTGACAGAATTGAGAATGTAATCAATTTCAGAGTAGCATGTTACAAATTTTGTCCCAATTTCAATGGGGAGAATTATAAGAAATCAGTAGTGGTTGGCTGAATCTGTTCTTACTTTCCTCCTATCCAGTGACTAGGGTTTGGAAAGCAGTGTTTTCTATCAGGATGGTATATCAACATCACATTTTTAATGCTAAGAGCCGAGTACCTTAGCAAGCTCTTCTGAACACACCCTGCATGCTCTCTCCCTTGTACATCTCTAGCTGATGATTCAAAAAAGAAACCTTTTAATCTCACTCCACTGATCAGCTATGATACTTACATGTTTTAGCTGTGAGTAAAATAATATGCATTCTCAAAGAGAGTATCTTCAGACTTCAGTGGCCGAGAATCTAGAGTTAGCAATGGAAAAATTAGTCTTGGGCTTCTGTTTCTGCCCACAGTTTTCAAATTAAGAACGATGTGTTTGTACTTAATGAAACAACCTCTATTGCTCTTCAAGAGGACTCAGGATATCAATTCTCAAGGCCCCTGGCGGTCCCCTGTAAGTACCATATGCTGTCCTAAACTCTAGCAAATGCTTTCCCCACTGGTATTGAAACTTTCAAAATTCTCATTTTCAATCTGCTATCCCCTCCAAAATAGTATTTTTAGATTAGATTTCCTTTTCTTCTTCTTTTGTGGAATTCTTCCAAAAAATGTGAACTATGTACATTAAGGGAAATCATAAATCAGCAAACTACGCAATATTAAAATGCATGCGGTTCACTTTGCGGATTTGCAGTTAGTAAGAGCTAGATACATATATTTGGTGGTATTGTTGTGGATGTGGAAATATCATTCATATAAGGAAAATGAGTTTATGGTCTCAAGACCATAAATCAGTGGGTTGTCTGAGAAACCAAGGGTACCAATGAGGCATTTCCTGATTTTTACTCATAATATTTACAAAGATTAAAAGAGATAAAATTCCAAATGTGAAGGCTTAAATTGTTCAAATCCTTACTCAAAGAAATAGTGGGAAAGGTGGGTAAGTTAGAGTCTGCTACCAATAAAGGAAAAAAATCAAGTTAATCTCTTCTGAAATTATCATGTTTTGTTTGGTTTAGATTTCCAGAAACAAAGAAAAAAAATGGAAAAAAAGAGGACAAAAAGTACTCTCTAAGCACTTTTTATTTGGAAATTAAAAAGTCAATTTTGCCTAATTCGATGTTTTCAAAGAACAAAAACAATAGAAAAACCAACATCAGGATATTTTACTAGTGTGTTATTTATAATAATCCAATGTAGCTTGAGACCTTAAGGATGAGGTATACTTGAATTCAATTGCTAGAATTCCAGATGCTACCCAATGATATTCATTTTTATACTGGAGCAAGTAATTTTTTGTGGAGCTAGCCATTGGAAACTAGGAAGCAATTTCATTTAAAGGAGAAAAAAATAGATTTTATTTTATATTAATTTCCATGGAGAAGTCATTCTGATCATTCTGAAGCTCTTTTTCCGTAAGGAAATGGAAACAATTTTTTCAGTTGTAGAGCACTTTAAAAATTGCATAGCAAATGGCTTAGCACTTGGCTAACCTTTTACTTTATACTGGAAATTACGGTAAAGATACTCCAGGATATACAATATGTTGATTTTTACCCTTTGTGGTAAATTAGATATTTTTAAATGGCATTAACCAAATATTTTAGATGCTATGAAAATGGGGAGAAACAAACATAGACAGAAGGAAATATTTCTTGATCATTCATTGTAACTCAAATAATATCCGTCACCCATAGATTTTTCAAAGGAATTAAACTTCTTTTGTATCATCCTCCTTGCCTACTTGAAAAGTTGAATGTTCCCTTGAAAGTTCCCCGGGGCCTGAAGATGTGTCCAGAGATGAATTTTCCATGGAGATTCTATCAACATAAAATGTTTTTAGTATTTAAGTGTGTGAACAATTAGTAAACAGAGATTCACCAAATCTAAAACCCTATTTGTGGGACCTGTCCAGTCCATTTGGGACATCACCTAGCTTCGTGCATGTTTGATTTTCTTAACCAACATGAGATTGTAATCCTCATCATATAAATGAGAAGACAGAGTCTCGGTTACATCATTTGCCAAATAACAAATAATTGGTAATTGTCTGAGACTAACCCCAGCTCTCCAACCAAGTCCACACTCTCCCCTCTACTTTTAACACTCTCTTTAGATGCACTGCAGACCTCATCCCCAGGAGCCGCTCCCACAGTGCTCCCCTTCCTGCTGTACACATTTCTGGGCTGAGTTTTCCTCTGGCCAGGTTCAGGCACTACCTTGTGCCAGGGAGCACTCTCCTGTTCACTTCGAGGCTGATAGGGCTGTTTCTCTTCTCTCAACGTCTTGTCCCTGTGGGCCTTAAAAGGGCTGCATTTGAATTTAAGGAATTTACATGGCCACTGTAAATGGAATCAGTGATCTCTAAGAATCTCTCTGTGATACTTCCTACACTTAATGAAAAATATGATGCCTTTTGCCAACTGGACTCATGAATGTAAATGTCACTGAATTATATTAGACTATTTGCCTACTCACCCACAATTTTAATTTTCTCTACGTTGCGTCCCAAGCATCTTACCATTGCACTTTGTAAAGAATATCTGATCAAAAGATAGAATTACATAATTAATCAGCCAATAATAAGCATCTTAAATTGTTTGTCTGCATAGTTATAAAATAGGACTTCATTTTTCATGGTTAGGTTAAAAAAATAAAAACCACATTATTATCATGTCCTTAAAATATTCCAATCTGAATTGTGCACCAGAGGTAAATTTCCACTTATCTCAGGTAGATTTTTTTTTCTTCTTAGAAAAAGTAGGCTTACATACATGGTGTTAAAATGTAGTTGTGGTTTGTATTTTCAGGAGCTGATATTAACTTATAAAACATAAACATGAAAGCCATTTTAAGTCTCTTCAAATCACTTGCTTACATAATAAAAAATTTCCTTGAATATGTTAGTCCTCCCAAAATAAACTTAGCTTCTATTAGTCGGTTACATTGACATAAGTTCATTTAACAATATCTGGCTTATTACAGAAATAGTAGAAGATGTAGCATCTAAAGTCTGGACTATTTTATAGGATCAATTACATTCATTTAAACCAAACATCACATATTTGCATTTCACTCTAATCATGCAATGAAGACAGCTCCATTCTCTGTTGCTTCCATTTTCCTTTCTTCTCTATTGTTGAACGAGTTTGTTTTCAACTCCAGTTCAGTTTCTTGGGCTTACCCAGTTCTTTCTATTAAACTGTTAAAAAGTGTTTAGTTTTACTAAATTCCTCTATTACACTTATTACTATGTTTAACTCATTTTTTTATCTGAAGAAACTCCCTGGAAATAACCATTTTTTCCAACATATTGTCATGCCTTGAAAATAGTCTGCACAATTCTAAGAGTCACAAATTCAGTTTCTAGAACCATCGCTTTAGACTATCACAGTCAGGTAATACACTATAGTTACAAAACAACTTCAAATTTTAAGTTGCTTATTATTCTAAGAAAATATCAGCTCTGTTTGATTTTCATCACAGCACCCAGGAAACAAAAACAGGAGCTTCAAAGGAAACGAAACTATTTTTTTAAATGATTAGGGGACTTTAGACTGTGTTAGACAATCCAGAGTGTTAATTACCTACAGCGAATTGCTTAATTATATACCTCTGATAAAATTAATAAATGAACATTTTAAGATTTTAATTAAAATATTTTTGTAAAAATGATGTTTCCCCCCTCTCCTTAAGGGTATTTTTTAAAATTTAAGGAATGAATTATGCAGGAAAAAAATCCGTTGTGTTTGTAAGATAGCCAGTTAGGTATAAATTTTGGCTTGATCCTTCCCAGATCATTTCACTCCCCACAACATGATTTTTCTTAATTAAAACCACAGTGGAATGATTCATTTAAGGAAGATAAAAGCAGAGCTCAAGGGTCAGCAGAATGACATAGTGGAAAGTGTCAATGTGGTCCCCTGGTATTTTCAAAGTTAGGAGGCAACTATTTCCTGGTTTGGTTCTGCCCACAGATCTCCCATAGAAATTCAAAAGAACTAATGAACACTCTCAGTCTATCAAAAGGAGAATAGGTCCCCAGAGAGTGGTTGATTTTAATAGTGTTGACTTTTACATCTCTGTCTTCACAATACTTAGCTTCATGGCCAAAGTTAATCCACCACATTTTAGTTATGGGAACAAATTTCAGAAATAGATCTTTCTTCAGCTGATAACAGAAAAGGATGGAAAAACTGCTCTAGTAGAGAGGAAGCAGTTCAAACAAGTACATATTAAGACAGTGTTTAAGGCTATGAGTAGCAATAGTTTCACTTGCATTGGGCCCACATCTATAACATCCTTAAACGCACCAGCAATTCAAGGGGTAGCGATTAATACATAACTAAAGGTGAGAAAGAGAAAATTAAACTCTTCAAAGATATTTCCTAAATTTAACTTAAAATGTCTCTGGCCAAACACAAACCTTGAATATTTAGCTAAAAGAATTCCATATTTAAAATATATATGACTGAATTGGATATAGTACTGATTCCCCCTGAAAATGACTACATAAGGCCCATCAAGGTCTTAAATGAGGTTATTTAAAAAGTACTATCTGCATGACAGCATTACCTCTATTAAATCATATAAAACCCAAGGATGAAACAGGATATCTCCTCAGTTGTGAAGGAGTAATTCTTATCCTTTCAACACAGTTATTCTAATCTGCAAGATTCTACTTTCTAGAGAAAGAATGTTTAAATACTTTGGTGAATGGTAATACATATCATGAAATCTATTTTACAAATGATACTTCTTGGGATTTTTTTTTAAAAAAAGATACACAGGACAGATGCATGTATTTACGAGGCTACATTTTAACTAAAAGACAAATGGCTGTTTCAGAGGTTTCCATCCCCAGCTAGTAAATTACAATGTCTGTGGCAAAAACCAGTGTATTTAAGGTTTCAAGATGACTTTCGTTATTCCTCTATGTCCCTGGTCACTTACAAGTTTCTGAAAACCTTGTGTGTGTTTCAAGTCTGTTCAGAGTTAAACTCTATGTAGATATTTGGAGGTAAATCAGTTCAGCTATTTTGAGTTGCACAAAGGAGGAAGAAAAAGACTTTTTTTGTACTTCTTTCTACATTTATTTTACACTTATAGATACATAAAAATGGCTGAAAGTTTAAAATAATATTTATTTACCTAAAGGGAGGAATCAAAAAGTTAACTCTGAAAAAGAAGCTTAAAATAGCAGTGTTAGAAAAACATGGAGCCCATGAGTGAAAATATCTTAAAAACTTGATGTCCAAGCTCTGTGGTTCATGTCAAAGCAAAAGTTGTTAACTAAAAGAGAAATGGCTATGATAAAATTATAAATGATAAATTAGTTTTGCTTATATAGATATGACTGTGTAAGTATAGTCAAATATAATTATACTTATATGTGATATAAATTATTTTATTTTATATTTAGAGAAAACAGATTCACATGTTGTCTTTTAGAAATAAAAACAGGAAGATAGGATAAGAGAAGGCAAGTTTAGTAATTTTGAATCTAAAAGTGACATTTCCAATAGGGTGTGTCAAGTATATAAAGTCTGTTACATCTCTTTTAGGTGTTTCATGCATATATTTATGTAGAATAAAGTGAGATTCCTCTACTGGCTTGAACCTACGTAAGTCAACTAGTAAATGACTAGCCTTGGGGGTAAAAACCACCACTCCAGAGAAAACCTCCAGAAGTCCTGCTTTAATAGAGAAAGATGTAATTGTGAAGATGCATTAGAATACTACCTGTGGAAGTCTGAGGAAAACATAAGAACAATGGAAATTGGGAAAATAAACATTTTAAAGATATAGCATTGAAGCAGAATCTAACAACCTACTTCTCATAAGCCTCTGTGACTGAAAATGTAATTAAATGATCCAAATCTATAGTAAGTTTTTAAGAGTTTGTTCACATTTTAGGAAGCTAGTGGATTTTCCTGTACTGGCATCTCTGTCAAAATTCCAGGAGGATAATAAGCTAGAAAATGCATAACATATTTAAGCTTGTATTCTTGCTACAAAGGTTGGAGTTATTCCTGTGTGATTCATAATTTATTTAATACTATTGAAATTCCAATGGAAATGATTATTAAGGTCGTGAAAGAGAGACTTGGTGAGAATAAATAAGTTTATTGGAGGAGCCCAACTGGGTGACTGCTATCATATTTGGAATACTGTCAGGAAAGTCTTAGATTAGTAAGCCTTACACATTCTATCCACATAATGCCCAATTCCTGAATCTTTGGAAACATATGAGTATGTGGTTGAGTTTTTAGACTATTATCTGTATGTGACCATCAATTTCAATGTAAGTTAAAATCAGGAATCACAATAATCACAATAGGATTGCTTTGTTAATTTTTCTTTTCATTTTCAGGATCTGCATTAAGTGGAATTTTGTAAAATATCCTTTTATCAAAAGAGTAAAATTCTTAGCACACATGAGACATATTTATTTGCTAAATATTTTGACATATTCTATATGTATCACTAATTTTACAGATATCTGAATATAGCATAAAACACTGACTACCAAACTCTAGGTGATTCAGAATCATGTAGCTTAGAACATGTTGTTCCCCAGACACTCATGAATTCCTTTAGTTCCAAAGTTTCATGCTTGGTAGACAACACAGTATTCCTTGATATAAAATCATGCAGAGCAGTTTTCTATGCTATGAAGAGATTATAGAGACCAACTGAAATTCCTACATTTAGAGGTGAACCAACTAACTCTCAAAAATATCTAGTGACTTTTTAAGATCACGTATATGATGATGACTAAATTTTTTTAAAATATGGGGCAAATGTTTGGAAGAAAAATATAGACATACTACTTATTTCATTTATAAGTATTCCCTCCCTCCCTTCTTCACTTTCTCCCTTCCTCCCTTCCTTCCTCTTCCTTCCTTTATTCTTTCAGAACATTAGTAGAATATTTCTTGTATTACTTCCAAATCTTTGAAGAATAAAACATATTTAAGTTGCTTGGTGGCAGTTTTAAAAGCTAGATGGCCATCTGGACTAGCTGATACCTTTAAATATAACCCCCCAACCCACTTCCTGGTCCTTAAATTGTTTGAATCCAAAGCAAATATGTTCTCTTAAAATGACTGACTTCCGTTTAATAAGGGAGGTAGGTCGCAAATGGAAATCAATTGCCAGAATCTACTTCTTTCACACACACAAAAAACAACACTATAAAGTGCATCAAAGTATAGTAGTTAAAGGAAAATTAAATAATAATGACTACTGTTAAACCTTAAAGACAAATTTCTTTCTCAATACAGATATAGGTAATGACTTCTCAGGTGGATTAAAATCAATGACATTTCAGGAAACATAGTAAAAAATACCATTTAACTAAATAATTTATGCAACAGTGAAGGAAAGGATGGAATAGAAGAATATTAATAAAAGATGCAGCATTTTGGCTAAAACTTCTATATGATCTGAGCTATCAAAATACTGAAATGGGTTTTAGAAAAAATGCACTTTCAGAACTAATTTCTCTGTTCTTTCTCTTTTTTATACTAAGTCATACTCAAGGAAAATATTTGCTTGTTTGAGCATCTTGGTTACTTACAAACTGGGAAATCAGTAATGTAATGTGCTGTGAAAAACAAAATTAGCCAGGAGTGGTGATGCATGCCTGTGGTCCCAGCTACTCAGGAGGCTGAAGTAGGAGGATGGCTTTAGCCCAACAGGTGGAGGCTGCAGTGAGCTGAGATTGTGCCACTGCACTCCAGCCTGGGTGGCAGAATAGAACCCTGTCTCAAAAAGTAAAATAAAATAAAATCAACAAAAAAGAATACTCTAGATACCTTCCATAATAATTCATAATTCAGTTATTTGAGTTTAAGCTTATTTTAATATATTTCATTTATCTGAAATATTTTCATAGCTACTATAAAATCACAGTCTTGAAATTTATCAACATACTATAACCTAATGAGAAAACTTCACTTATGGTTCAGGATTTCTCATTCATTTGACAATTCAGAAAATGTTGATCCTACCTCTCCTGTGGCTATTTTAATGGCATACTTGGAATTATAACTGTGTGGACTTGCCATATCCGCCTTCCCACAATATACCATGCTACTTGTCAATAAAAATTACCTTATTATATTTTAAGTTTTGAAGTACTTTGCACTGAATTTGTTCTTCAGAGCTAATCTTTATTTTAATAAAAATACTCATGGATTTATTCAAACAATAGTAAACTGAGCAAAAATACGAACAGTTCAAAGATTCATAGAATATCAGATGAAAGGAAGGTTCCTATGCTTTCATCTTGCTGGTAATTCAATTAATAAAATGTTAAAACTTCTTGAAGACTTTACTTTAGAAAAATATAATCCTAGGATTTTGGCGCTATTTTTTTAAGCTACAAACTGTCATTGTTGGGACAGTAACTGTCCATATGTTGAAAGTAAACACAATTTTCACCTTTTAGCTCCTGGATTTAGGCCTACTAAGCTTTCTAAATATTCACTAGAGGCATTCTGGTAAGTATAGTTATCAGTATACATTTATTAATCTTCTACCTGTTGTGTGATACTGCCCTTGGCAAAAGCATAGAACAAGTGGTAAACTAAGTGGATTCTAAGTGGTAAACTAACCAAGGCACTGCCAAGATGATATGTACCTCAATTTCAATATCAACACAGCACTGATTTCAAAGGGGAGGGGGGAAACCGTTTTTGAATAGCCAGCCTGTATATATCATTTAAAGCGAAATAAATAAAGCTGAGAACCAAGGCAAGGGTTCTTGGTTGTACTGCTGCACAGCAGGAAGTGGAAACACAGTTGAGATTGCTCTGCAAACTGTGTGTGCGTGTCTTTCACCTCTCACTTTGAGGGTTGAGTGGTGAAATGCCACAACTTTTTTTTTTTAAAACTTCCCCTTTCAGGGCACAGAACAGACTTAAAAAAAAAAAAACCTGACAGCTAGATAGATGTTCATATGTACATCAAGGCATAATGAAAGAATAAAATGAATATGCTTTCTGATTTTGTCCAAAACAATACTGTTTCAGTCTAAAATGAAAAGAATTATACTTCCAAAAGCAATACCATTACACACAAAAAACTCCAGCAATAGATTACTTTAAAAAGGAAACAAGACTTTTTTGTTTTGTTTTTTCAAATTCTGATTCTTGAACATCCACATTCTTAATATTTCTTTCCAAAATTTTGATGTAACATCAGAGAATAACATCCTTCAAAATAAATTGTGCAACAGAAAACTTGAAACGACAGGTTTTATTCCTGCTTGCTTGGTTAAAAAAATATGCTAATATTACTTGAGGAAGTAGAATAAGAGATACAGAAGGATTCTCCAGAATGTGAATAATCTTAGAGTTCACATTTTTCCTTATTGACTCACTCAATTTTTTTTTCTCAGCCATTCTTTCAGTGGTATATTCAACATACAGTCAAATGTATGAAGGAACATAGGCCACGTTAGTAATCATCAGGAAGTCTTAAAGCATGAACAGCGTTCAAGACAAAAAGAAAAAGGTTGACTGGGTGCGGTGGCTCAAGCCTATAATCCCATAGCTTTGGGAGGCCGAGGCAAGTGGATCATCTGAGGTCAGGAGTTCGGGACCAGCCTGGCCTATGTGGCAAAACCCCGTCTCTACTAAAAAATACAAAAATTAGCTGGGTGCAGTGGTAGGCACCTGTAATCCTAGCTACTCGGGAGGCTGAGGCAGGAGAATCCTTGAACCCGGGAGGCAGAGGTTGCAGCGAGCCGAGATTGTGCCGTTGCATTCTAGCCTGGGACACAGAGGAAGACTCTGCCTCAAAAAAAAAAAAAAAAAAGTTACAAGCTAGAGTCTCACAAAATTTGTTGGTTTACTAAATAGTCTGCCATCAGCATCACCAAGCTTCATCCGGGTAGATTTTCCCCAAAACCCAGGGAATGTATCACTATACTTTGTTTATGTCCTTCTTCAACCTAAGGTGAGCTTTGCTTTTGTTTTGTAGTAGTACATATGTTTCTAGAAACCTGAGATTATGGTAAAGCTGATAGGTTATCTTCCATTCTTGAAGCATAATGTCTTACTCAGATGATCTGGGTTTGCTTTCTAAGTATTTTAGTCTGTTTCTCAATCCTGGAAATTGGAGAGAGAGGAAGATTACTGGAATAATCATTGGTGTGCATTAAAGAGCCACATATTTAGACACAATTTTTTGTTATCTTTGTCCTTATTGAAGCCTTAGTGTCAACCCTAAATTCATTGAAGCTAAACACTGATTCTCTCTCTGCCCTGGATGTTAGAAAAAAAATGGTGGTGATATCCACCATTTGCACTGATAACTGAGACTAGGTCATTTGACTGGGATGGGCAGGTATCTCTTTCCTTCAGCACTTCTTTATGTAGGTTCTTCTTACTGTTGAAAGAGAAATAATTTTCACTAGAGAAAGAGCCTTAGGTCAAACACACATGAACGCCTGTGCTCCCTCTGGCCCTGCTTGGGATTTACTGGGAATGCTCTAACTTCCTGCTAAGAATTTGGTGTGTTAATCTAAAGAGCATTGTGTGCTTTTTCAGTGTAAGAATCTATAAAAGATTTAGTAAGGACTTGGGAACTAACACTTGGTCCCTCTTTCCAGTAGTAGTAAACAGCTATAGTATTTAATTGTCTTAACCTGGGAAACCTCACAGGATCTGAGATTTCGATGGGTTTGATGTTGGTTGAAGTTTTGGAGATGGTTAGCAGTGCCTCCTTGTTTTAGGGCCACTTCTGGCCCACTAAAAGACTATTGTTGGTTAGACAAGATATATACCTTTCAAAAAATAAGGGAATTAATTTATGCTCAGTCAATTGCCCATTCTTTCTGTATCTTTAAAATAGGATGCCAAGAATAACTGAGAAGCTTATCTGGGTAGTTGTGTAGAGTATTCCTACATACAGCAAAATCTATATATGGCAAAGAATTGAAAAGTCCCACAACAAGTTTGTGGCTAATTGCATATGATACCTGCAGGTAGCTTCAGAGTATGTGGGGCTTAAGTGACATATATACATCTCTATCTCTCTCTTTCTCTCTCTCTCTCTCTCTCTCTCTCTCTCTCTGGAGATATATATATATATATCTGGAGATATATATATATATGAGAATATAGGCCTGGTGGCCATATATGCAAGATAATATTTGATGTCACAGACCCGACACAGCACTGAGAAAAACAAGAAAAGGTGAAAGGGAAGTATTGCTCTAGACAGGAAGGGGTTTTGGCAGAGTTAAAGGTCCAGAATGAAGCTGAATACAGTTGTGTTTGTCTCACTGCAGTCCCTTGTATACGGTGAACAATGGTTCATACTAAGAGCTTACATTAACAACATTTAACATGTGCCAGGCACTGTTCGACATGCTTTTAACAAGTATTAACTTTGGTAGTCCTCACAATAGGATATGAGTGCTAATGTTACCCCATCTCACAGATTTAGAAAAAAAAAATCTCACAGATTTAGAAAAAAAAAAACAAAAACTGAAATTGGGTTTAAGTAACTTCAGGTTAAGCAACTGAAACAGAGTGAGCTCATGGGTTTCCCAGCTCACCCAAGCTGGTATCCAGCAAGTCATGTTCCCGAGTTCTGAGCCACTGCAGTTTACTGCCTGTCAAATAGGCACAGCTGAGCCTGCTAAAATTATTATTTTATATTAATCATATTTTAATCATTTGTTTTCAATGAAACACAGGAAAGATCCATTTTCTTTTTCCAAATTCTCACCTCTCTGAACTGCCCCTTTTTTTTCCAGTCAGTAGCCACAACCATTCACATTGATAGTTACTTTAGAAAGTGAGAGGATGTTGTTAAAAACTATTTTATTGTGAAAATAATCTGTACCCACTGAGGAAAATTTGGAAACTGTAAAGATATAATTGAGTGGGAGTGGGAAATAACACTGTATTTTTTTCCCTTAAGCAACTCACTATTAATATTTTGGAGATATTTCCCTCTAACTCTTTCTCTTACCACTAAATAATTTATGATCATTATATATATGTAATATTTACTGCTTTTTCACCTACACATTTTTCAGGACTCCAAAACATCCTCCGTATATTTGACTGCATATTGATTCCACCACACTGATTCACTCGGTAACAATCTAGTATTTACTATTGGTTGGTTACTGTTCTATACAATAAGGAGCAGAAGAGAACAAGACAGAAGTTGTTCCCATGAAGTTTAACTTCAAGTGAGCTCAATAAACATTTCCCTAAATATAATTATTCAATAATAGTTCTCTCAGTTCTGATTAATATTAGTAGGGTTTGACTTTTAAGAAATCTATTTTCTCTGAATAAAGGGAGTAGAGTTAGGTTATTAAGTTTACTGTTCTAGTGCTGGGTAATCATATTGAGTATAATTTTTGTTTTGTTTTCCTTTTTTCACTAGTAGGGAATGCTTTGCTATTTTAAATAAACTGTAGCATTGCCAACAAGTCTAAGGTTTAGCCCAAAGTTTCTACTGACCCCCTATGTCCTTTACAGTATTAAGTGTTTATGTTCAAAACTCATCAAGATTAAAAGGAATCTTATTTTAAACCACATGTATGCATCACTTAAGGCAGTCACATTTTTCACTTTTAATGTTTCATGTTACTAAAATGTTTTGTTTCTAGTATGTACCCTTATGATACATCATCCAAGCCCCGCTCGAACTCTAGGCACTGTGCTCAAACAAAATTTGAATATTTTTTTGTTAGAATGGATTGGGTTGAATTAAATGGAATAATATAATTAAAATTAAATTCTCAGAAGGCATTGTTAAAAGGCAAAAATAGCAAAAAGAATCCCAGATTGTAGTTGTTATTTAGTGACAAACTGCATTTTGTTTCAGCTTCTTTAATAAATTCAGTAAATGGAAATAATTATTAGATTATTCAATTTTGCATATATCTAGACAGTAAAGAGAGATATTTGCTGCTTTGGCTGTTGGTAATAATTTAATTGTATCCACAAGAAGAAAGGTGCACATGCTTTATTTTTCAGGAATATTTGATTAAAATTATTGAAATAGGTTTTATGAAAGAAGTTATGCTGATAGTGAAAATTGCTTCATTACACTCTTTATGAAAGGTGAGTCACTGAATTACATTGATCTCTCTTTGATCAAAGAGTCTATGTTAGTTACATGTAATAAGCAGAATTTTAGAGCAAATCTGTTCAATGTAATGCCGATTTCAATTATTTTTCATTTTAACTGGTTGTGTTTATCCACACATGCATATGTACAGATTGAATAAAATTTCCAAAGTGGGTTACATTTTAGCCCAATTCTCCATACACAGTGCACTGCATGCTCCATACCCTCCAAGTTAGAAGTATGATGATGAATGAAGTGAATTTTTGCATAGACTATATGATCAATATATGATCGAGTGTTCGTTATTTGTGAGTTATGCCATGGAAGCTGGTGTCTGCTACGGGTCAGGCTTGTTCAGCTTTTCTGCCTGTTAAGGTACAGTTGGATACGTTGCATTCTGGTGTCCACATTTGACAAAAGTTTCCATTCGCTAATGGTTATGTGAAACTTCTTGCAGCAGGTCAAAAACATAAGTGCTTTAGGAAAACCATGAAGAAAGTGAAACCATCTAGAAAGGAATCTAAGTTTCCCTGTTTGTTCCATTCCCCACGCTTATCCCCCAGTGAATTCTCTCTGCCCACTCTGACCACTTTCTCAGAATGCTGCTGTCTGGGCGAACGCTCTCATATTGGTTAATAGAAGCCGAGACATTAAATAAGAGTCAGCTAGCCCTTTCGAGTTTAGAAGTACTTTCATCTCCTTCAGCTTCTAAAAACCCCTGGTGTTACTATCCTTATTTTAGAGATGAGGAAGTAGAACTTTGGACAGGAGAAGAGGCTGAATGAAATGACTTGAGAGAGATTTGAGCTCGTGTCTTTGGCCATAAGTGTTTTACTGTTACCTGTTTAACTTGCTGCCTGTGAGAAAAAGCTACCTGCTCTCAATGACTGTTTGCTTCTCTATGTGAATTTACATTACCTGCTGCATTCTCTGAGCCATTTTGTTTCTTCATCCTTAGTTTTAATGATAGATTTAAAGGTTTTGTGAAGAAGGCCATGCATTAGAGACAAAGTGGAGGGAGAATCAAGTTTAAGAGGCTCCTCCCCAGGTATTTGCTATCACCCCGCGCGCCTCAGATATGTCAGCATCCCTGATGAGAGAAAGCTCCGTCACTTAAGTGGTGAGGCAAGATGCTGAACAGCATCAGAGGAACGTGAGTGAGGTCTCAGTGGCTGTGCTTAGTGCACACATGTGAAATGGGATACTCTAAGTTTTCTCCAGGTGAACAGGACTTCCTTGACCAACTGGCTTTTATAACCAAGAAATGTTAAGGACTGTCATATTTTTCATGTGATAAAACTTGCTTCATATTAAAAAACTGAAATGCAGGATACTTGTGTGTTCTACGTAATGTCTAAATTCTCTTCTAGATAGGACACTGCCATATAAAAGGAACTTGTGGAAATCATAGGGTTAATTTAGTAATGCCCAGAGCACAGCATGTAAAAATATTTCATGTTATTTTGTATTTTATATTCTCTATGCATTTTCAACAGCTGTATAAATGTCAGCGGTTACCGAGATTTTGTGGAAATGCCCACATTGTCATTACATCACCAAGTAATATCGTAAGAACTCATGATGGAAAGTTTTATTAGAGGTGTGTAGGAGTAAAAGTGTGACTCCTATTGAGCAACTGATATAATATTGTCCTGCCAGATGTATGACTTTGGTAAATGACCATGACCTTCAACTATAGTATGGACATCATGACACACAGTTACTTGTAATAACTACATTTCTGGGAAAATGTGACTTTACCAATCTATCTTTATTTTGCCAACAAATACCTGCCATATCAGTTTGATTTTACTTTCTTGAAATATATCAAATGAGTTTAGGTGTAAAAAATAAAATGGATAGGTAGGTGAATGCATAGCTGGATGGATGCTATATGGAAAAATAGAGAATAAGGGATAAATCCTTCATGGAAATATTCATTAGATTGAATCAAATTAGGTAAGCAATGTAACCACATGTGAATATATTCTTGTGGAATACAAATTCATGTTTTCATAAACCTGAATTAGCAAGAGTAATCTGTGGGCAATACTTATTAGTTTTACTAATTACTTTATTAACAAACTAATACTTTATTAGTTTTTTAGCTTGCTCAGTGGGAATAAATGCATCTATTAATATTTGGCCTGGAACATTCTATTCTAACTAGCAGCAACTACTGTACAGTATGTTAATAGCTAGTTTAGCTGCTACTTAAACTGAGTTCATAGCATTATCACTAACTTTTGCACACATTTATTTTGAAGTCAAATGAAACTATTAAAATGCTTTAACTGCCTTCAGAGTTATCCATGATGTTATGCAATATGTAGCCTCTTATTTTTTTCACACCATCTTTATATGTGCTTTCATGAATTATTGGAGAATAAAATTATATATTTCATTTGAGCACAAATGTGGGGTATGTGGGGAATGAAGAAAGTGCAAGATCGATGATTACATAAAACGTGTATTCATTATATAAAACCTAGAGATCCTGAGGTTTCTCTCTCATGTATAAGATACAAGGCCAAATAAGTAAATGATAGACGCGTATGTGTCAAAAAGCAAGATGTGGCTTAGCTAGAAAAGGCTTCAATGTTAAATTTTGCAGAAGAAAACATGTTTGTGAGAACTGAGCATAATGCACTGTAATTTGTGTAGAGGGTGATTCTAGAACAGTTTTTCACTTTCTTGTTTGCTGAAGCCTCTCTCCTCCTCACTTTCCGCTACTTTGGGTTTCTCTTTGCGTTGTAGTATCCTTTCTTGGCGCTCCTTTGAAACATTTAGGTGGTTAGACATGACATGCTTTGCCACATCTTTAAAATAAAGCGTTAAAATTATTATGTAAAACAATTTTTGCATCCCTACAAAAAGAAGGAAGAGGAGAAGGATGGGAGGGAGAGAGGAAGAGGCCAAGGTGAGGCAGGGAGACACTTTATCAGATGCACGTGTACCACAGTGGCCTATACTCATCATTCACTCGTTAGGTATTTGTTCCACTAAGAAAAGTATTTCTTGGAGGTCTTCTGAAGAGATTTGCTGTCCCCAGTCTCCCCCAAAATACTTATTTGAATATGAATATTAATTTAAAATATAAATCAGTTTTTTATTTAAAAAGCAATAATTGGGCTGGGCGTGGTGGCTTACGCCTGTAATCCCAGCACTTTGGGAGGCCGAGGCGGGTGGATCACGAGGTCAGGAGATCGAGACCATCCTGGCTAACATGGTGAAATCCCGTCTCTACTAAAAATACAAAAATTAGCCAGGCGTGGTGGCAGGAGCATGTAGTCCCAATTACTCGGGAGGCTGAGACAGGAGACTGGTGTGAACACGGGAGGCAGAGCTTGCAGTGAGCCGAGATCACACCACTGCACTCCAGCCTAGGCAACAGAGTGAGACTCCATAAAAAAAAAAAAAAAAAAAAAAGTCAATACTTGGAATTTAAAGCAACACTTTGTAATTGGGACTATATACTGGCGATTAGTAAGGTAAGAAAACAAAACAAAATAAAACGAAATGCCCAGCCTTCCCCCCCACCCACCCCCCCCGACACACACACACTTGATATCAGGTTTTCACAGCACATTCTAGTGGAATAATTGCCATTCAACTTATTATATAATTGTTAGGGGTCTTATAGTTAGAAATTTCATCAACAATTTTTGTCCATGCAACTGTAGAATTGAAGTATTCTTCCTAAGTCATTTAAATATATGTGTGAGATGTGTTATCATTCATATGTTCATTTACTCACAAATTCTTAAATAATTTTAGGACACCTAGTCTAGGCAAAGAATTATGCTACATCTTCTAAGTGCAAATTGAACTGGGTAACTACTTATCCACTTTTACTTAATAAATTGTAAAACAAATTATTATAAATAAAGGAAGTGATACATTAAATATCTGTTAACAAAGGATCCAGAGCATACTTTTTTAACTTTTTTAGTGTGGCAAATGGAACATACATGAAGTTCCCCACTGGAACCCTGTACTGTCTACTTAACTTCTCTTAATATCTGTTTCTTCATCTGTAAAATGGTGATCATGGCCGGGCAGGGTGGCTCACACCTATAATCCCAGCACTTTGGGAGGCCAAGGCGGGTGGATCACGAGGTCAGGAGATTGAGACCATCCTGGCTAACATGGTGAAACCCTGTCTCTACTAAAAATACAAAAAATTAGCCTGGCATGGTAGTGGGCGCCTGTAGTCCCAGCTACTCGGGAGGCCAAGGCAGGAGAATGGCGTGAACCCTGGAGGTGGAGCTTGCAAAGTGAGCCAAGATCGCACCACTGCACTCCAGCCTGGGGGACAGAGCGAGACTCCGTCTCAAAAAAAAAAAAAAAAAAAAAAAAAAAAAATTCCTGTATCTCAATATTACCACCTGGATCAAGTGACTGAAAGCACCTAACACATAGGACAGGTTCTCAGTGAATGTTCATTTTCCTCTTTCTTTTCTTTTCTTTTCGACAGAGTCTTGCTCTGTCGCCCAGGCTGGAGTGCAGTGGCGCGATCTCGGCTCACTGCAAGCTCCGCCTCCCGGGTTCACACCATTCTCCTGCCTCAGCCTCCCGAGTAGCTGGGACTACAGGTGCCCACCAAGCCCGGCTAATTTTTTGTATTTTTAGTAGAGACTGGGTTTCACCATGTTAGCCAGGATGGTCTCGATCTCCTGACCTTGTGATCCGCCTGCCTCGGCTTCCCAAAGTGCTGGGATTACAGGCATGAACCACCACGCCCGGCCGTTCATTTTCTTTTATCACCCTTCTGGCCACGGCCTGGAGCATATAACATATAATCCACCACTGGCTTACTGGTTTGTTTCAAGCACTTGACAGGAGTTATATGGGATGAAGTTATATCTAAAAATATGAGAATATGGTTCGGGAAAAGGAGCTTGTTTTACCAAAATCTCAGCAAAGGGAATATGCAACAAAATGACAAATGCTTCAGGGTTTAGGATGGAATACATTGTAAGTAATGTCTATATCAAATAATCTGTTAGCCACACACCCTCTTCTCTTTCATAAGCGATGTAAGCTCAAAGTACTATGACAACCTGTAGTTCTGACATCTAGGGGCTTAGTGTAAATCTATTGGTTATTTAAAATATGACTCAAAACTAAAGAAAGATAGGTTTTGTAGCTTACCAGTGGGAGTGTAGATGTAATGGAGAAATTAAAAAAAAAAAAGATTAAAAGGGTGCAAGTTGATTATTGAGCCAAGTTAACAGAACTTTGCAAACAATATCCTGAAATGCCTTTGGTCACATGTCTTGCTGGTTTCTCAGACAAGAGCCCCAAATTTATTACAACTTGTGAAAAATGTTTAGATGGTAAGGAAAGGAAAAGTTCATTTGAGGAAGCTGAGATTGCCTTGGAAACAGCATAAGGCATATGATTCATGTGCACTAATGTACAGATAACTATTAAATACTTATTTGCACGTGATAACAAATTGTATTTACAACAACCCAAATTATTTACCTGAAGACCTCTGATTAGGAGGAATTATTATTCCTTGAGTAGTAGGCAATAGTGTCATTACCATTTTGGTAAGTCCAACCAATGGAAAGTTCTTTTTATTTATTTATTTATTTTTTTACAGTCTCACACTGTTGCCCAGGTTGGAGTGCAGTGACGTGATCTCGGCTCACTGCAACCTCCGCCTCCCCGGTTCAAGTGCTTCACCTGCCTCAGCCTCCCAAGTAGCTGTGATTACAGGCATGCGCCACCATGCCTGGCTAATTTTTGCATTTTTAGAAGAGATGGGATTTTGCCATGTTGCCCGGGCTGGTCTTGAACTCCTGAGTTCAAGTGATCCTCCAGCCTCGGCCTCTGAAACTGCTGGGATGACAGGTGTGAGCCACTGTGCCCGGCCAGAAAGTTCTTTGTTATGAATCAGAATTTGGCCCTCTCTTAGAGGTTGTTTTCCTCCAGTTATTTTTAGGTAATTTTCATCTCCTTTTAGCACTGGATATTTTCTTGGGCTTGCTCATAGTTTCCTACATGAGGAGTTATTTGGAACCTATTCATGATGGAGATCAATTGCCCTGGAAAAAGTCATTGAGTGTGTGATGGACGCAATGCTAAACTTTGACTGGCTAAAGCTTTGACTGGCCTGGAGCAGTGTCCAGACACTTTAATTCTTTATTTAGTCCAAGGTAGAAATAGCTTTTCAGTGGCAGCACCATCACTTTGCAGATGTGTATCGACTTCATAATCAATGAAAACCCCTAAATTGTGTTTTGTTTCTCACATGTGCGGCTGTTAAGTGATACAGTTTTGATCCTGAGCTTTGCTTTTCTTCAGCTGATTAGATGTAGTCCATTGTTATGAGACGTATGGTTCATTCTATACCCAAATTCTATCAGTCAGATCCAATTCTACTCAATTTTCTAATTTCAATATTTTATTTCTAAAAAGACCCACTTGTTTTTGAATTTTCAAGGAAACATTATTTCTTCCTAGACATTGTATTTTAGACCTCTTAAAATAAGCGTTGATATATTTCTAAGGGAAAATATATAATAGGATCAATAGAAATTTTAGGCCTTACAAACTTGGAAAGATTTGGTATTACAATGTTTCAATGTTTCTGAGCGTTTGGGGTTCAATAGAAAACCTCAGTCATATTTTGCCCAAAGCAAGTCTTAAATTTTTAATTATGTGTAATAAATCCAGGCATATTTAATCCATATATTTCATGATTCATTTACACTTCAATCACCACGTTGTTGTTTTTGAAGAACGATTTGATGTGTATAAGCCCTTTGAGCCTTTAAAATATGCGTATAAAACCCAATCCCTCCCCATCCACATCCACACACGCATACACATTATTCGAAAATAGATCATTATATTTTGCTCAGGGTAAAAAAAAATGAAATGCCTATTCTTGAGGTGTGGTTTTAACTTTTATATCACACTTGGCTAGATATTTTACTCAGTTAAAAATCATGCCTATGTCAAACCTTTGTTTAAAAAGTGCCTCAGAGTTTAAATATTTTAAATAACTATTTCATAGACTCATATGACTCATCAAACAGACAAAATAAAGTGGTTAGCTAAAGGCCTAAAAGAGATTTAAAAGCCCTGAATCTCCTTTTATATACCAGCTTCCATACAGAAACATTATAAAAGTTCATCCCCAGTCTTTCTCTCTTTCCTGATATTTAAACCAAAATATTCAATTGCCAGCTGCACTTCTCCATCTGAGTGCTCAAATCCAGCATAACCAGATAGAGAACTCATTTAATTCCATTATCATACACTCTCCCTTGCAAAAAATCCTGCACTCTTCCTGCCGTCCTCTTCCTACTTAAAAACAATCTTTCCTCCTTTCCAGGTTTCGAACTCTGTAAAGACTATTAACAATCTATCCAGCTGCCCACTTGAAAACTTGGCAGAAATGTGGGCCAGAGGGAGGAGAATTTCTCCTTCTCACCCTGAACATCACCTACATTATGCAATCTTAGGAATTCTGTCTCCTAAATACTCTACAGCCCAGCTAAAGTTCTTCACCCCTCCTGCCAAAACAAGTTCAAACGCTCATGTCTAAATTACATAAATATTGCCTACATTTTCTTCTTTTTTCTAGTCTTAACCTCATTTAATTCATTGGCACCACAGCTGTCCAAATAATCTTTCAAAAACACAAATTTCAACTTGTCACTCTTCATTTCAAAATCTTCTAATGGCTTCCCGTGCCCTCAGAGTAAATCAAAATCCTTAATATGGTTCACCGGCTTCCCTCATGGTCATCTGTGCAGCCTAAATGACCACCATCCCTCACATCTCTTCTCTGTACATATCATGGGAACACTGGGAACACCATTTCCTTTAATTTCCTTATTTTACCTCTAGTCTTCTCAAAGCATGTTCTCTGCACCTAGAACACTCTTTATTCACTGGGCATTTTCATACCCAAAAGAGTAAAAGTTTTAGGGCTGGTCACAGCGGCTCACACCTGTAATCCCAGCAATTTAGGTGGCCAAGGCAGGCGGATCACTTAAGGTCAGGAGTTCGAGACCAGCCTGGCCAACATGGAGAAACCCTGTCTCTACTAAAAATACAAAAATTAGCCGGGTGTGGTGGCGCCTGCCTGTAATCCCAACTATTCAGGAGGCTGAAGCATGAGAAATGCTTGAACCTGGGAGGTGGAGGGTGCAGTGAGTCGAGATCATGCCACTGCACTACAGCCTGGGTGACAGAGTGAGACTCTGCCTCAAAAAAGAGTAAAAGTTTTAAGATAGCTTGTATCCTATTCACAATCATGTTCCCAGACCCTAGCAGAGTGCTGAGCATATAATATGTGCTCAGAATGTGTCCTAAGGAGAGAGAAAGAAAGGAAGGAAGAGAGAGAGAATGGGAGGGAGGAAGGGAGAGGGGGAGTCCATGAGTGCACACATAAACTTTTCCCAAATCAACCCATAAAACCACTGTCCTCTGAATAATGTTAGTATCAACTATCAAATTTTTATAATATTAAATCAATGGTGGATATAAAAATAGAAGGAGGGGCTGAAATATGCAGAATAAAGTCAATCACAGTAAGTCTGGTTTGAAGGACATGAGTAAGTATCAGCCAAACCCTTAGAACATCATCAAACATATAATCATAAAGCTAGAAGACACCTTAGGTAGCTTCTAGATAAACACCCTTATTTTCTAGAAGAAGAAGTAAAGATAAATGAGCTCTTATTCATTTCCTCACCTCCCTTCCTCCTCTGTCTATATGTAGTGCAAGATTATGTTACTTTATTAGCTTTGCAAAAAGATTAAAGGTTATGGAAATTTGAACCAAATTTTGTTTTAGGGTATTACTTCAATATGACCTAGACATTGAAAATCTGAAAACAGATCCACTTGCACATCCAGCCCAACACATCTAAGGCACAGATGGGTGGTGGCTGTTTAGGAGGAATTTGAACATAACCCTGTGGGTGCTGCGATTTAATGCCCTTCTTAAAAAGATGTGGAGTACACCATGAATGACAGCATTGGAGACTCGAAAGCTTTAGGAATCAGTTGTTTTGTTTTCCCACCCCTAAGGAGACATGCTAGAACATCCTAAAATAGCAAAACACCAAGAAGAGAAGAGGACCATGAAAAGGCGGGAAGGGAGGACATTAGTAAAGCAATGAAGACCATCCATTTGGGATAAAAGGATCTGTGCTATAGAGATAGAGAGAAAAGCGACATTTACTTTAAAAGCATGCATTGAGTCCTGCTATGTACTTAGTAATAGTGTGACTAGTCAAGTGAACTAAAGTTCTTGACACTTAATTGTCTAATCTGCATAATAAGAATTTTAAAATTTGCTGTACCCAGTTTACCTGCAATGATCAAACTCACAAGTGACAATGCATATAATTTTTTAAAAATTGTTTAAGTATAATGCAAATAATAATTCACAATTCTACCTGGGTAGGTCCACTTCTAAAAATTCGTGATTCTAGTTGCTTATAAATTATGCAGATACAGGTATTTCAATACCTAGAGTTTGGTCAATGGGCCACTCTAAATTCGAAGGTAAGAAAGGAGAGAACAATTTCACAGCTTGTCTATTACAGAAAATTTCTCGATTCAGCATCAGTCTTTCCTAAATATTCATAAAGATATTAACTGGAGTTTTGGAAAATATGCACTTAAAGAGTTGAAGAACACGTAGTCATTTCTGTTATATAGATACATTGATGAAATTTCCCAGGAAATGGGAGATTATTTCTCACTAACTTCTGGCTTCCGTAACAATGGAAAGCCAAAAATGATTCTGAAACTGATGAATTTACTTACATTTTCAAACATTGCGATCAGTTTCCTAACTTAAGCAACACCAAAGCAAGGTTCCAGTCTGGGGAGTGGAGTGAAGCCAAACATTAACTGAAATTTTATTTTGTCTGCTGTACAGAAATCCCTTTTCAGAGTGAAAGCAGTAAACCTTTGTGCTCGTCTTTACAAAGTAATGGCAGTTTGAAGTAATTCTCTACATTATCGGCATTATTATTACGGGGATAATTGCTTCTCACCCCCATTGTCAAGTCTTAAGGTGTTTGTATAATAGACTTCTCAATAATATCTGGAAAAATATCATTTTTTACCTCCACAAGATCTATAGAAATAAAGATGTTCTCTCAGTGTCATAATCTAGTACTGGAATTATGTGGCAAAGTTTTTTTTTTTTTTCATTTTCCAGCAGCATGAAACACTTCAATCACACATAGCTTTCTGGAGCAACAGACTATGGGCTGAGGATTGAGGTTCCGGGAGCCGCAGCAAGGCTATCCGATGCCATCTTTCTGTGTCACTGCTGAAAGTCGAGAATCACAGTGCTGATCATCAGAAACTGTGGGTTCAGAAACTCACTGGTTTCTGAATTCTGGTCACTAGAATTACTCTCCCCACTTTACCTCTGCTGCCCGGGAGAACCCCAAGACCAGTCCCTTTTGGGGAGCCCTTGATAGCATCTTCACTACTAGCCCCTTGGCTCACATGGGAATACCCCCAGGGACTCCTCGCAACAGGGCTGTAAGGGAGGCTTCATTATTCTAGTGTTCAAGCCCAGAGTCTCAACCTAATCAGTGCTTTCCTTCAAGTTCGAGCCTCCAGGAGGAGCCAAGGAGTTTCAACGGTGTTTCAAAGTTCGCAGTTTGTATTCTGCTGCACCAGAGACATCATTGAATCTTACAGCTGATGCTACCTTCTTTCCCACACCTGGATTCACCGAAAGTCCTGGAGAACAACACATGGTGGAGGGAAACCCCTAGCCAATGTTCCCTTCTGAAAGATAAGAGCAAGACACCTGGGTGAACTGGTGGCTAAGGGACCTCTGCTCCTAGATACATGCCCGTAATCATTCATGGAGTAAGAAAATCAGCCGTATGTTACCACTAAAGAAGCTAGTCTGTAAGAATGTATTGATTTAAGTATATATAAAAATACATAGAGTAAATTATAACTCCCGTAGGCGCAATTTCATTATATACATTAAAAAAATACATATTTCAGATGCCACTCACCTCACCGCTAACAAAAATGACAATATCATTTATCATTCCAACCATGGTACTTTATTTATTTATTTTTTTCGAGACAGAGTCTCGCTCTGTTGCCCAGGCTGGAGTGCAGTGGTGCGATCTTGGCTCACTGCAACCTCCGCCTCCTGGGTTCAGGCGATTCTCCTGCCTCAGCCTCCTGAGTAACTGGGACTACAGGCACGTGCCACCACGCCCAGGTAGTAATTTTTTGAATTTTTAGTAGAGACGGGGTTTCACCATGTTAGCCAGGATGGTCTCAATCTCCTGACCTCATGATCCGCCTGCCTCGGCCTCCCAAAGTGCTGGGATTACGGGCACAAGCCACCACGCCTGGCTCTATGGTATTTTGACTACAAAATAAGACACTTACAATACATGAAAAAGTGGTCTACTGTGGATCACTACTCTCAATGAAAAGAAACAAACTGTTGATACATTTGACAAACCAAGACTTTCTCCCCAAAACTGGGCTGTGTGGTCCCCTAACTCTACCTGATGGGGAAAAGAAAAGTGAGTTGGGAATGAGGAAAGTATTTTTTCGGAGGGAGGTTTGTTTTAGGTTGGTTTTTGTTGTTGTTATGATTTGACTGTGATTCCTCCATAGAGTATAACGCAGTCAGTTCTTGTTTGTGGTAATTATGTTCTTTAAAGAACATAATTGCTGTGAGCACTGAATTAGCAAATACTGAACCGTTGCTCCCACGGGAAATACAGAGGACGTTCCTTCGAGCCTCTGGTCACACATTGTCACAAAACAATCAATACACGACCTTGTTTTATGTGTGTTTCTGTTAAAGGACACCTTGTTTAACGTACATCATTGACTTATTAACATCGAATTCACGGCCAACAGCACTGTAACGCTTGAACAAGGCTTATCAAACACATCTCTTTTCTTCATATGGCACATCAAAGCCTTCTTGCACTTAGGAATACTAGATGGCACTATATCACTGTAGTGAAATCAGCAGCAAAAAGCACAACATGAGAAAAATGTGGCACTAAATAGAACACACACCAAAAGGACAGCTGTGTACAATATGAGATATAAAACAGGAGCAAGGCAGAATGTCACCTTGTTGAACCTCATCTGGGAACATGCACTTTGGGTGACAATTTGTTTGCTGCTCTCCACATGTCTGTGAAGGGACATGAAATAGCTGTGGCTATTGATTTGGGAGTTACAGGTAATTTTAGGGAGTAGGCAGGTCTGTAAATATGAAATCCATGGGTAATGATGACTGACTGTAGATTCTTCTCCTTAACTCTGAGGTGTACCTTTATGTAAAGTTAGGCTCACCAAGTAGATTTCGAGAGGTCTCTAAGAGTGGATCTAAAATGGAGAACAAATGACCTCAGGAAATGTAGATAAAATATGTCTTTTCAAACTGGTTTTGCACCAGTAATGAGACAGTGACGCAAGTCCTCTGTATCCTCGCTGTGTTTGTTTTTGTCCCTATTTTCGTCATTCTGCTAGGCGTGCAGTAATACTTTTCTGTGGTTTTAATTTGCATTTCTCTAATAGTAAACAGCTTGGCAGTTTTTTAAACAGTTAAATATTCAACTGCATTTATATATGACCCAGCAATTGTACTCTTTGGCATTTATTGCAGGGAAATGAGAACAAACTTGAACATTGTGGCACATCTATTTATAATAACCAAAAACTGGAAATAATCCGATATCTCTCCATGGAAAAATGATTATTAAACAAAACATAGTAGAACTTACTATGGATTACTACTCCCAATAAAAAGGAACGAACTGTTGATGCATTCGACAACCTTAATAAATCACCAAAGAACTATGCTAAGTGAAAATAAAGCCAGTTTCCCAAGATTACATATGGTATGATTCCCTTTATATAACATCCTTGAAATGAGAAAATGATAGAAATGGAGAATAGACTAGTGGTTGCCAGGTTGTTAAGGTGGGAATCCATGCAGGAAGGAAGTGGGTATAACGATAAAAGAGAAACATGAGGAATCCTTGCTGTGATGAAAAAGCTCTGAATCTTGACTGTATCAATGTCAATATCCTGGTTATAATATTGTATTATGCTTTTGCAAGATGTTACCATTGGGGAAAACTAGGCATAAGCACATGAGATCCCTCTCTCGTATTCTTACAACTCCATGTGAATCTATGATTACCTCAACATAAAAAGCTTATTTATAAATAAATGAAGGAAAAATAAAGACTTTCTCAAACCCGCCAAACTACACACCACACACACACACACACACACACACACACACACACACAGAGTTTTATTCTTTCCAAGTTTGAACTGATTCTTGTTCTTTCTCCAGTCATTCAACAAGCTCTTACCCTTTAAAGAGGCTAAGGAGAGATTAATTAGATTTAGTTCATAAGATACATTTTTCAAATTTCTTATTAAAATATATGTACATGTACAATTTAGTGAAAGCAAAAAAAAACTTTGATAGTAATAATACTGAAAATCCAAATCTGTATTAAGCCAAATATTTAGTGATATAATTTTCATTTCAAAATGGTTTTTACATAAAGTAAAAATGTATACAATAAAGTAAATAATGTTAATGCAGTTTATTCTTTTTTTGGATGAAGAAACTGAGGCTCCCTTCTTACATAGAAAAATGGATGGCATTGCCATTAGTGCAGAGTTGATTGGGAGTAAATTGATTGCACTGTTTGGACCATAAAGTCAAGAGTGGATATGCAAAACCGTGATGTGTCGTTATGGATGATCCAGTTTCTTTTTAAATCAGAATCTCTGGGTCATGAACAAAGTCTTTATATAATGTACTGTTCTGTCTTATGGGCTCTCTCTATGTGATTTTTCTATATATGAAGATATATAAGGAAAGGGCTGACAATAATCATGTAGGTTACATAAAATATTATTTTCTTTCTGAAAGGAAAGGGAATGGGCCTCCTCTGGTTAAAATTTATATTAGATTTCGTAGATTGCTAGGGCTGCCATCACAAAGTACCACAGACAGGGACACTTAAAGAAAAGAAATATATTATTTCACAGTTCTGGAGGCTACAAGTCGAAGATCAAGGTGTCAGTGGGATTGGTGACTTCTGAGGCTGTAAGGGGGAATCTGTTTCATGCCTCTCTCCTAGCTCTGGTCATTTGCCGGCCATTTTTGGTGTCCCTTGGCTTATAGAATCATTGCTCCAATCCCTGACTTACCTTCACATATTGTTCTTCCTGTGTGAGTCTGTCTCTGTGTTCAAATTGCTTCCTTTAATAAGGACACCAGTCATACTGGATTAGGGTCCCACCCTCATCCATGAAGTATGACCTCATACTAACTAATTACATCTTCAATGACCCTATTTCCAAATAAGACCACAGACTGAGGCACTGGAGGTTAAGGCTTCAACATAAGAATTTTGAGGGACACAATTCAACTCATAACAGATTTTCTCTCTCATTCTTACCCCATGGATAGGATATAACAGACAAAGCCCTCATTAGGTTATCAAATAAATTGTGTCCAAGATGCAATGGTAGAAATATGTCCTAAGCAACATAAAGATAAGCAGCCATTGTAATAGATATATTTTTGGCCTTATTTTATCTAAATCAAAAGATTAAAAGTAAAACTCTGAATGCACTACATTTGTAAAATGTTTACAATTAGCCCCGTAACTTTCTTTTGCATTAATATTAGAAGAAAACTAAACATTTTCTAAAAGTTATGTTTTTTACTTTCTGAATGTTTTGAAAGTGCTGATGTAAATTTTTCAACTCTAAGTGTAGGTGACCAAAATTATTAGAATGTTTAATCTAAAATAAATTTTAAACAAACAACACTTTCATTCATTTCAAAAGTTATCAAAATAGGAATATCATTAATACTAAACTATTTAGTTTAGAAAAGCTAAATATATATTAAGAAATAAAAATAAATATAGTAATACTTTTAAAGCTCCCTGATATTTATTATAAGTACATTGTTTAAATGTGTACGTATTAACATTTATGAGAAGGTTATATACCCATATTCACACAGATTTGTCTCTGTATAATACAGAGCAATAATAAACTTATTTTTTAAATTCAAATCAGTTGTTTTAAACTGGGTAGACCAATGAGTTGATTGACTTCAGGGTTTTTTCCCCCACTTTTGAAGCAGATACGCTGACATCCTGTAGACATATCCTGAGATGATTATTCAAAGTGCAAATTAATGTCATACCCCACACATTCAAACCTCTTCTGACTTTGGTTCTTTTGCTCTTTCTCACCCGTGTGCACATCAAAGACATTCTGTAATGGGAGTAATGGAACGTTGGTTCCTAGGGAAGGTGAATGAAAATTTCTGCAGAATACTACTTTTTAGCCATGAAAAGACAAAAAACGGGTGGGTGGCTTCAAATGTAAGTAGGGGGAAAAACAAATTCTAAGAAATCAGAGGGTTTGGTACCCATTTGGAAAGACATGAGCTATTTTTAGATGTAAAGAGGATGTGATGATTAACATGAAGCCTAAAGCCATATAAATCCAAATGCAGCAGTTTTCAATATACAAATGCACTGTTAGACATTACCATGGTACCGAAATATGAGTAAGTAAAAGAAGATATTTTCCATTTTTAATTAAAAAAAAAGCTTTCAATTATACCTGGAATAAACACTATATTATTAGGTAGACAAGGAAATGTGATTTCAAAATTTTATTGACAAAAAGTAGTAAATATAAAAAATGTTGAAAAGAGCTTCCTAAAATAATCATGTGTTTTAAATGTTGGGAGTGGCTGACTCCCAAATGTCAGTCAAACGGGTCTAATGGAGGTAGAATTATTTTATTTTGAGTCTTAATAGTTTTCAAGCATTTTAAGAATTCTCAGCTATCCACTTTTTACACATGGAATTCTGGAGCTTGTGACACAAGTGAATTATTTCCCTGAAAATGTCACCATGCAACTCAAGAAATTTTATACCATGACTATGCATGTATCTTGGCATTGGTGCATTCCTGAACTTGATTCTCATACCCTTAGCTCTCTCTTAGCCTCTCATCCACTAGTGAACTTAAGGTCATAGCTTTATCCTGCAACTGTTTAGTTTTATTTTAATCAGGTTTCAGTTGAATAATTAAAAATTAAGAGATATTCTTAAACACATCTAGATAAACAAAAAGGAAATGAAGAAAAGATAATGATAATTTAGCATAATGAGGTAAATATAAGGTTTTTAATCACAAATATTACTTAGCATCTCAGAGCCTTTGTTTTCTGATCTTCTATAAAATATAGGAAAGTATTTTTACCTGGTTTGTTGTTACGGGAATTAGATAGCATCAGATGTAGAATGTTTAGTGGATGCTACAAGTAACAGTGTTGTTATGATTCTGGAAATATGTGACTATTGTTAGTTAATGATACTGCTCTTGCTCAGATTAAAATTGTGGATTAGCTCTTCACAAATTACAGGTTAAAAGTTATATATATATATTATATATTATATAAAAGTTATATATATATATACAGCAAAGCTACAACAAGGGTTTACCCAATTAATATTGTCTTCAACTGAGAAGAGATCCCTTTTGGTGGAAAATGGTTAATCAAACCTGAGCACTGGCTAAAGCTTTATTGAAGGTGATCTTTTTTCTTTATAGTCACTTCGTTTATGATGCTCGATGGTCAACATATTCAATGCATTTCACAAAATGTGAATGCAGTAGTCATCATTGTATGACAATGTCTAGTTAATTTCCTCCCCAAGAGTTGGAGTTGAAAATGTCTTTAATCTTTTTATTCTTATTTTTTCATTTAATATCCTACAAGAAAAAAAATCCTTCTAATATTTTTTCTTTGAAGTATTGGGAAAAAATAATAAGAAAACTCAAAAATAACATGTTTATTATAAAGAGGCTAGGCTTACCCTCAAAGTATCTATCCTGAGAAGATTGTAACTCCTTGAGTCAAAAATGTCTAACCTAGGTCCTATCTTCTCCACTGGACCTATAATATAAATAAAGAATTATTATCCATTATTATTTATAAAAGATACCTATTCCTAATGACTTTGTTAAGAAGAGTGGTTCATATAAGCCTTTTCTAGTGACCCTAACGTGTACATGTATACACTATTTCAAACTGTAATGACACTCCCTCTGTTTCTCTCTCTCTCTGTCCACCTATCATTTTCTCTTTTTCTTTTCACGATATGGAGATGTATAACTCCAGCAATTTCAAAGAAGAGTTTCCCTGCCACCCTCCTCATAGAGCTGTTGACCTGGCATCCTGGACTTTGAGGAACTAAGATTGTCACTGACTTAAAGCAATTGCTTCTTTCACATTTTTTCTTCTAAGATAAAATTACCTGCCCTGTACTACCAAGGCAAAGGAGAATGTCAAAAGACTGTGGATCAAATATGTTAAGTGTGTTTCCATTTGGGAAAAGCCACTGAATGGAAAAACAAATATATTTGATATGTGATTCTGATTCCCTGGATTATAATTTTCCTGGGACATTTTATTTTGCAGTAAAACCATGCAACTTGAAAAGTATAAGAACAACATTTTTAAAAAGTTAAAAATTTTTTAAAAATTTTTAAAAATCTTGTAAAATATATAAAAACACAAGTAAGAACAGCTTCTCAGAATTAAAATTGGAGACGAAAGGAAAATAATTCCTGTTGATGAGTAATTACATGGATGACAATTTAACAGGGAAAAGCAAGAACATAAGAGTCTGTCACCAACCAAGGGTAGCGTGTGATATAAAACAAAAAACAGATTGACTAGCTGTTGAGAGTAGAATTCTTGACCATCCCATTCAGGGGCTAGCAAAGTAACTTCTTAACTACTTTTTCAGTCCCTTAAAGCTGAAGTCTGAAGAGGCTCCCCTTTCTAACATGTCTACCAAGCTGAGTTTTTTTTTTTAACTTTTCAATATAGTCATTTAAATAAATTAATCACTAAGCCCTAGGATGACAGAAACATGGTATTACTATTCCTAAACAACTCTCTCGTCACTGTTATTAATCTTCAAATGTTGTCATTAGTCAATTTTGCTCCATATTGCATCAGTTCTGGGCTTACTGAAGAAAGAATAATTTCTTGGAGAACATTTCTACACAACTGATGGAAAGTTAAAGCAGTTTGTAGAATCACCATTCTACTGACGGGTAAATTCCTGAGAAGACTGGCTCTGGTTTGAGAAAAGCCAAATATCAAACCTCTCAATATCAACTTAATATTAATAAGTCAGATTCCCAACTTGTGTATACGTTGATAGAAATTAAAGATTGGACTCATGTACCACCCAAAGACTGATGTTTAACATTTGAATACTTTTCATAAGTGAATCACCCTGTCATTTTGGAGAAAATGACACCACCTCTGCTGAACTAGAAATCAGGTTTTCACATGTTTTTCATGATAGTTTTCAGAACGCTTGTGTAAAGATAATACCTATTGGTCATAATACACTTCAAAGCATTTTTTTTTTCCTACTTTGTCTTCCAATAAGTTGGCGTGTTGACACTACTATCTAACCACTCCGTGCCTTTGTTTACTCTCAGAAAGGATAGTTCTAGTTTATAAACCACTTTGACCGTCTTTCCAGGAACATTCTTTATAAAGTGCAAAGTGTTCTCATTTGCATTTTGTCCTGTTGGTGTGAGGTGATATGTTCAGGGATTGAGTTTACAGTGGTAACATGAACTGAGTCTTTTCTAAATGCAAGGGAGATGCTCAGTCATGCAGTGGCACAGAGTGACTCCAGCAGAATAAAGCAGAGTTATCGGGATACTCTGTCTCGGCCATTATAATGACTCTGTTGGTGACAGCTTGTCTACTACCTGGTGGCATTAATAAAGAACACTGTTTCTGGGGGAAATTGTTGTGTTGGCCTTGCTTTCATGTGATATCCCAAGGCATAGACCCCGTTCAAATGAGTCACTTTGCATTTCACTACAGACAAAGGTACCTTGGAAAATGGTATTTGGGAGTTTCACTGTACCATACTTTGTTTTTATTCTTGAGAGGAACCTTCGATCATTTAAAGTAGATATTTGCCTTCACCCCCTACCCCCACTCAATAAAACAAACCAGGAAATGTCCATTTACATATTTTAGCTTAATCACGGTCAACTCTCTTCTATCGCCTCTTCACTGCTCACAAAATACATATATTTAAAATGAAAATACTGAAATATGTCTTCACAATACAGCTAATACTACCAGTAGAAAATTCACGTCACCATGTTCAGTAGACAAACGTGAGAAGCAATGAGGTGTCAGATTGGAAACTTGGGAGGGATTCTCAGAAATAAGTAACTTCAATAGGTTGCTTTTTGCATAGTGCAAAATTAAACTTCACTTTATTTAGTGGAAGTGACCCAATTCAATCTTATCTGAGGTCAACACAGCTTATTTCATTTGTGTTTGACCACTGCACATTTTGTCATCCAAAAATTTGAGAGGAAGTCAAGATTATAATGAGAACTACGAAAGACAGATACTACAATAAAGACTTTTTTGTTGTTATTGTTTTTGTTTTGGTGGTGATTTGATCCAAAAGAGAGGCACTTAGATTTGGAAATCACACACAAAATTCATACTTCAGAAGACCCAACAATAGTAGTAGTGAGACAGCTAATCACTGAAGACTTTCTGTATTATTTTTATAACAGACAAATTGAGTGATTTAGATACTCTATCCTGCAAGTATACATTTAAATTCCTACACAGATAACGTGAAAAATATCCCAGATAATGGCATCCTATCTGCATGTCATTATTCAAATAGAAAATAGAATAAAGAAGAGAGAAGAAAAGAAAAAAGGAAAAGACACGAGATATTCTGGTTATAGAAGCTCACTTATTTAGTGAAGTGATCAGGATACTTATTTATGAGTCCTAGATGTGGCTACTTTGAAAACTGATATGTTTGTGAGTAATGCCTGCCCAATTAAACCTGGGAGCCCAATTCAAATGCAGCTTATATGAAAAGGAGAAACCTCTGAAAGCCTCCAGAAGGCAACCTTGGTCCAGAGCAAGAGTGGAAGAGCAATGAGTCAAACAGAGCACACTAAAAATCCTAAAGCATATTCACTGAGAAGACAGGGCTTCTAGCTCAACTGACAACCCGTGAGTGGAAAGATTTCTCAGCAGTTTCAAAAAATTATATAGGCTGGGCACAGTGGCTCATGCCTATTATCCCAGGACTTGGGGAGGCCGAAGGGGACAGATCACTTGAGCCCAGGAGTTCGAGACCAGCCTGGGCAACATGGTGAGAGGCTGTCTCTACAAATAATAATAATAATAATAATTAATTAACTAGGAATGTGGCATGCACCTGTAGTCTCAGCTACTTGGGAGGCTGATGTGGGAAGATTGCTTGAGCCTGAGAAGTTGAGGCTGCAGTGAACCATGATTATGCCACTGCACTCCAACATGGGCAACAGAGCAAGACCCAGTCTCTCTCTCTCTCTCTCTCTCTCTCTGTCTCTCTCTCGCTATATATATATATAAAATAAAATTACATGTGTTATAAAATTATATATATATTATTTTTAAAAAAGAAAGAGGAGAAGTCTATAGATTGCCCCAACCTGCATAGAGAAATGCTAGCTTCTTGACTCATTTATCTTTTCTCCTTTCATTGTTTGATTAAAAAGAATAAGCTGTTGACTAGCTCCTGGATGAAAAACTGTACTTGCTTCAGCAGTACAGGATAACAAAGATGTGAAGAATGACAGGAAGCATGAAATCCTGATGAGCACACTTCCTTGATATCCTCAGAAAGATGTCCTTGGGAAGACAGTTAGCTCCAGTGACCTTATGCTATAACATATAAAAGAGAGAATTGTTCCAGAGCATGTTCCTCTGTGTTGCCAATAAACTAACTTTTTGCTTGCTCCAGTGGGAGGATGTATTGAGGGGGGGTTAAGTGGAGTATGTATGAATAAAATGAAAATAATTGGATCTATGGTATACTCTGCATTGATGGGCAAATGCTAATATTATTTGAAAGCCCAGTAAAGGAGAGTGAGTATGAGAAAAGAATTCAACTTACAAAATAAAAAAATCAAAATAGCCGTGTCAACTCAGCCAGCCTCCTGTTAATTTGGAAATAATCCAGTTTTAGCTGAGCCATCCAATTCCAAGGATTAACTTAAAATTAAGTCATTCCTAGGTATATCAAGGGTTTTCTAAGTGTTTTGGCTTCTTACTTTCAAGAAAGCAAAATCTATTTGGGCGCTTATATCCTTGCATGTTCTTATTTATTTTTGTGAATTTAGTAGAGCCTGGACTAGTATTCAAAGTTGTTTTGAGAAAATCAAAGCAAATTTACCAGAAGAAAAGTGTGTGCCGAGTAGTCATTCATTAAAGCAAAGCAAACCAGGCCAGGCGCGGTGGCTCCCACCTGTAATCTCAGCACTTTCAGAGGCCGAGGTGGACGGATCGCGAGGTCAGAAGTTTAAGACCGGCCTGGCCAACATAGTGAAACCTCGTCTCTACTAAAAATACAAAAAATTAGCCGGGCATGGTGGTGGGTACCTGTAATCCCAACTACTCGGGAGGCTGAGACAGGAGAATCGCTTGAACGCGGGAGGCAGAAGTTGCAGTGAGCTGAGATCGTGCCATTGCAGTCCAGTCTGGGTGACAGTGCAAGACTCCGTCTCAAAAAAAAAAAAAAAAAAAAAAAACAAACCAAAGCCAATGATTCTGATTCTTCTAGTTGATTTGCAAGTTCTTTATTTCCATGCTACATATTGCTCTGAACCAATAATTTTTAACCAATTTATTTGTATCATTTGGCATATTTTTCATTATTGTTATAATTTTCAGGCCTAAAATGTATCTCCTTAAAGTTTTCACTGAGCTATAGAGTGATATATCTGTGTATATCTATCTATCTATCTATCTATCTATCTATCTATCTATCTATCTATCATCTATCTATCCTATCACCTAGTTCAACATAACATAAAATTATATCATTTAGGAATAATAATATTACAATGTTTAATCCAATTTGATGTCTTAATGCAGTTCTTATGTTTTGAAAATAAGGTGTGAAAACATATTCTCATAATTTTCATTTCAATTCCAAGTCTATTAAAAAGCTGAGAGCTTAAAGCTGTGCACATTGAATATTGCAATAAATGGCTAGAAACAAGTTTTGCCACACACATATAGAAAACAAAGGGAAACTGAATGAAGTAAATTTCAGTAGCAAATATCAGGCAATGACATTGTTTTCTTGCCTCAAGTGAGTCTAGACTGAACACAAATACACACATTCACACAAAAAAGAGTGTGTTAAAAATACATTCTCTTTTATTTTTGGCATTTGAGAGTTCGATATTTAAAAATCTGGTATTACACAAATATTTCAGGACGTGCCTCCAAGGGATAATTAGTAAATGATTACTGGGCACTTACTGAGGAGCAGGCGTATTACAAATAACTGGGTTAAAATCATTCTACCATTTGGTAGAATGCACAAAATCGTAAAAAGTTTGGATACTATCTTCTGAAAACCACTTAACAGCAGGTACATAATTTATCAAGTAATAACAGAACCTCTTTTCCCTGTGTGTATCTCATTGTAAAAATTTACAGGAAAAATAAAACACAACCCACAAACAGAAGATAAACATGGGAAAAAAACACACACATAAATTTCTTATGCAAAGAGTTAGACAGTTTTGAGAGGTATGAGGATACCAAGAAAACTGAGTACCAGCTCAAATGTTTGAGGATTTTTAACAATCTCTGTGTTGTGGTGACTTCATTAATAACAGACCTCACACATTTCTTAGCTTGGAAAATATGACACAGAAGGGAATCAGGTGCTCACCATGGTTTCCCACTTGAAGGGACGTGTCAGCTCAAGAAATGGCTAAACTTATATTCATAATCATTTAAAACAGGGAAGTTTGAACTGAATAATGTCCACCTCAGCCTCCTAATTAGGCTAGGACTATAAGAAGGTGCTGCCACCAAACCGGGCTATTTTATTTTATTTCATTTTTAGAGACAGAGTCCTACTATATTGCCAAGGCTTGTCTTGAAATCTTGGCCTCAAGCAATCCTCCCACTTCAGCCTCCCAAGTAACTTCACTGTCTTTTTCTTTTACTTGGAGATTATCTGTGTACATTTATATCTGTATCTGTATACCTAATAATGCCAATGTTAACACACAATAAATAAAATACAACATAATATGGAAAACGTGTGTAGAGTTTCAGAACTGATACAGTCCTTCACTCTTATTTAATATTGTTGTCAATGTTAAAATGATGATGACGTGTCTAACTCAGGCTTTCTCGCTTCAAAAGGGAGAAAGGGATCATGGAAAAGAAAGAAACAGGTTAGAATAAAGTTCTGAAAAGTGAGGCCTTTGACACTGACCAAACTTCCTTCTGGGGCCATTTTCTTTAGGTGGGTCATATAGTAGCATGTCCATGGGTCAGACCATTGAAGGGTCTAGTTTATGAGCGCTGTAAGGCAAGGTCAGAATTATTTCTAAAAACTCTCGTACATCAATCTGACCATCTTGATCCTAGGTCACAAAAACATTTTCTGTGTTGTAGAAAGTTATGTTATTAATTATGTTATTTGATCTTAGTGTGGATTTCTGGAGTAATTTTTATTTAATACATGTATTAACTTAGTATATTGGAGTCATTTCTGATAACTATGGAGTTACTGATATTCCATTTGTTACATTAAAATAGCCCCAAAAGTACAGTACTATGAAATAGGACAGCCCCAGGAACACTGCTGTTCTACCTTTACATAATCTATGATTCATCCAATTAATATAAAAGGACTTTAATTTACTGACATGTTTTCAGGTTGTGCAGTGTGTTCACAGATCACGATGCTGGTTTGCTTATGCCTGCACAAACTTGGCTTTTGTCTTTTTCAGCTCCACCCTTTTGCTTCTTTGAAGTCATCGCTTTCTTAATCAAGTTAAGAATACTTATATAAGTAGGGCATTGCTGACATGGTATCCATCTACTTTTTTTTTTGGCTAAAAAAAGAAAGAGCTTCCTCATCTAGTTGGAGCATCGCTCCATCGTGCTCCAGGTCCCGTTCCTGCTCCCACACACCCAGGGACTTGCACTTGTTTTATGTAAGAGCTGCTTTCTAAGCAGCCTGGACGCTGAATGGCTTTCTCAAAAGTGAAAAATGGGCACTATTCTGATAGCCCATCTTTCCATCAGTTCAGCTAACTTTCACTGTACACCTTGCATTCACTGGTCACTGTGCAAAAAATCAGGGATGAAAAAATTCAAAGCCAGTAACATATAAGGCACAATTCCTCTACTCCAGGAGTTCACAGACTGGTGAAGGCAGACGCAGGCAAAAGAGTAGAACACAGTCCAATAACTAAAGGATTGATCCCTGCTTACTAGCTGTGTGACCATAGGTAAGTTTCTTATCTCTGTACCATGAGTGTAATGGAGGTGATGTCAGTCCATATCTACCTTGTCTGTTGGTTGTGAAAATTCAATGAGTTGCCGGGCACGGTGGCTCACACTTGTAATCCCAGCACTTTGGGAGGCCGAGGCGGGCGATCACGAGGTCAAGAGATCGAGGCCACCCTGGCTAACATGGTGTAAACCCCGTCTCTACTAAAAAATACAAAAAAAAAAAAATTAGCCGGGCGTGGTGGCGGGCGCCTGCAGTCCCAGCTACTCGGGCGGCTGAGGCAGGAGAATGGTGTGAACCCAGGAGGTGGAGCTTGCAGTGAGCCGAGATTGCGCCACTGCACTCCAGCCTGGGTGACAGAGCGAGACTCCGTCTCAAAAAAAAAAAAAAGAAAATTCAATGAGTTTATGCAGTTAGCATGTAATCAGCTCTCAACAATGATCTGATGTTATGATGTGATGGACATTTGGATGGGTGACGTGAACCCTATGTAGCATGGATAAAGCTGAAAGAGAACGAGAAGGGGTACCTCTGGTTGTTGCTCAGGAAGCTTTAGAGATCTATGGCTATTTAATTTGCAAATAATAGTTACAACTGCAAAAACACGTTCACCTGGTCTTGTTGAGAAAGAAATCATAAGTCCTCTGACTTGAACTTTCTCAATTGAAGAAGTTAAGTGACCAGGATTACTCAAAGTGCAGTTATTGGCAGCCCCGAAGCACCGGAGTCCAGGAAAGATGCTTATCAATCTTTTGCAATTGGCTTCTACTTGCAGGTGCCTTCTCTACTATTCAATCATATACGATAGTTGGAAAGACAAATGAACTCAAGAAAAGCCGAGAACAATACCGCGGTTTTTAAATCTGTCACTGTTCTTCCCCCACTTCGAAGTTGACTTGACAACTGCATTTATTTCACATTGCATTGCTACAGGTTAATAATATTGTTTTATCAGGAAACATTTATCTTGAGGAAGAAAGTTATCCTAATACAGCAGATAACTTATCCAAGGACAAATAGAAAGGGGGCTGTGTCTAGAGGGTAATGCTAATGCCTGGCATGCTATAAAAATAAATGAAATCTGATTAACACTATTGGAGGGAAGAATAAGTCATCGTTTCTATGAAATATTATTTTCCTGATTGGAACCATTTCCATTTTTGTCAGCTTAAAACATTGCATTAAAGATGAGATGACTTTAAAACTGTGACAGCTATCTCAAGCCCTGTGATTATAAATGGTGTTATAGGCTTGTAATCCTATGGGTTTAGACTAAAGTATTTTCTTCATAAATTGAAAGAGAAACACACCAGGAATTCAGAAGATTTTAATTAAAGTTGTTCAAAAAATTTAATGGGAATTTTAAAGGGTGGCTCACTAAGTATTTTTGATAATGAATTTAATTCATAGAAGAAAGTTCTTGGCAAATTTGGTAATGCCAAAAAGAGCCTACATATGCACAATGTATATTTTCATGGAAGCATTATTATTAAGTGCCCTGCTTTTACTGATTGACATACGTTAGTTCATTTCATCTCCATTCAAATATGTAGATTGAACCTAACACCTATAAAATGGTAACAATTGCTTTTTAAGGGAGAAAGACCACAAAGGGTTAGATAGCATTGTCTTCATGATAGAGCTAATTTCTTTTGAAAAAATAATTCATTAATGTATAAAGTGCAAGCAGTTTGGGTCACAAATTAGGAAAGAATGCACCTGGACGTGATTTATTTTGAATTGGACAGCTGAAATACATCCCATATAAAATCACTCATTCCTGTTTTTCTATAAGTTTGCCTGGAGCAATGTATGGCATCTCTTAGAATGTGTTACACAATTCAGCAGAGCCAAGGCTAAGCAGTGCAGAGGACAGGGTGGAAGCTGGTATTGCGCAAAAAAATAAAACAATTAACAAAAACAAGCAGGCGGGTTGTTTAGAGTGATGCAGGTGTGGTTTCAGTAATAAATCAACCCACTTATAATGATAATAGCTTGTGTTTATGCAAGTCCTTTCTTTATGAAGCCCAATTTTTTTTTAAAAAAGATTCTTTTAATTCAAAATGCATCCCTGTGATTAGCAAGGGCACAGGTTTAATTAACTGTTATATGGATGAGGAAACTCACCATGTCCTCTGTTGATAGGCAAGTATTGCAATGTGCTGGATTCCACATCCTGTTCTGCGGCTTAGTTAGACCTAAGGAAAGCGACAGTAAGTCTCTACTGGTCACCAAGGAGATGACGGAAAATGGGACAATGAAGACAGAACAGAGAAAGTCATTAAAAAACTGTGCATTGGGGCACCAGTGTGTCTGTTGCCAGCTCAAATGAGGTTGGAACTTCTATGTTGGAAAACCCAAAGTCTAAGTCTTTCTTTTAAACAAAAAAACAAAAACCCAAAGAACCAAGATGTAAATGATTGAACTGCTGTAGATATTCCTAAGCTTTAATGCACATAAATCAACAAAGAATAGTTGTATTTTCATAAAACTCAAATTTGAGTTTTAGCCTACTGAAAGGTGTTACCCACGTGTAGAAAATCAGTCATTCTGTTCATGAATACTTCAACTGGCTCTGAAGTTTCTTAAGAAAAAGAGATAAAAAATGGGTTATTTTTTCCTACTCTGAGAGAATTTGTATAATTTTCCATTCAACAAATACTTTACTTTGTGCCAGCCATTAAATAAGAAACCACTCTTTTGGGAGGAGATTCAAGTGCTTTAGTTACTATTTAGTTTGTTTTTTTTTTTAACTTACAAAATGGAATCCTTTCTGATACTTCTGTTGCAAATGCACAATTCATAATTATGTTACTGTGGGTGTGTGGAGTTGGTGAGGAGTCACAATGCAGAGTTGAAGTGGCCTGTTTTTTGAGATAGAGTTTTGCTCTGTAGCCCAGGCTGGAGAGTGCATTGGCGGGATCACAGCTCACTGCATGCAACCTCCAACTCCTAGGCTCAAGTGTTCCTCCTGCCTTGGTCTTCCAAAGCTCTGGGACTACAGATGTGAGCCACTGTGCATGGCCCAGCCACTCCTTTTAAATGTGAGAAAATGAAGAAAGACGACTTCCACACTGGGATCCAGTTAAGTGTCCGCCTCCTTCCATAGCCCCAGCATCCATCATGAAGTAATTTTCAAAGTAGGTTCTTCAAGCCATCTCTTGTATTCATTCATTTTTGTTCAACAAATATTTGAGAATCTCTTCCACATGAGGCGGTCCTTGAAGGGCTGGTATACAGCGGCTAACAGCACAGACACAGCCTTTGCTTTATGGAGTTGATCGTCTGGTGTGTAATGTGGCATTTAATCGATAGAATGATTTGTACACCCAGAAACATAGCCACTCTTACTCTGCGGAGGGCATATCAGTGATGCATTGAATCTCAATAAACTGGCTTTGATAACAAGTTTAGTAGACCAGGTCTTCAGTTCAACATTAGGGAAATGCTCCAATGAGTGATGCTTTGCATCTTATATTGTCTTATAATCAATAGAGCATTGGCAAAAGCAAATTTACCAGTGAATAAATGATTACTCCTATTTCTAAGTGCCATCTTTTCAGTTCTGTAAAAAATATGAAATTATTTTGTCAAATTATCTGAGATCCGTCCCTCTATGTCTCTCTGTGTCATCTCCATACAGTGGCACTCTTGGAGAAAAAAGATGATGTTACAATGAAAAGTCATATCTGTGACCCCTTCCACCAAGGTACCCACAACTTTCTTCACCATTGCACGTGGTAGGGCTCTTGTGAAAATCTTTTTAGGTGATCATAGTAAATTATTTGTGGGTGGTAGTTGCTTTGAAAACTTTTTTTTTTTACTGCAGCAACCTAACAGGAAAACTAATCAGAGATCAGGAGGAGAGTGGTATATCAGTCAGGGACTAATCAGGAACAGAACCCACTTGAGAATTTAAAATAGAGAGGGCTTAGGCTGGGGAGTTGGTGACAGCATAATGGGAAAGCTACAAAGCAAACAGGAATAGGGAGACGACCCAGAGCCCATCCAGGCTGGCAGGGTCATCATCCCTAGGCTGGAAGGGCAGAAGAAGGTGGTGTTAGTGGAGCCTGGAGATGCACAGTCTCCCAGGGGAAGCTGGAGCTAGGGTGTACCTGCCAGGCGTGAGCTGGAGTCACAGATGCAACATTGACTATCACACTGTCATCATACTCAGAGAGAGACAGGTGTATACACCCAGTATTCTCTTATGTTTTCTCTATACTTCCATATCCCCGCCCCTATTATCCCCCAAGACATTCCCAGTTGGAAGTCAGTGGCTTATGGGAAACTGGCTGCAGGGGGATCAGCCCACCTGTAACACACAGAAAGGCACAGAAACAATGAGTCATGGATTTGAGTGCAAACAAGCCCAGTCCTGCTGCAGAGAGTTATGGAAAAAATCTCCTCACTGTTGAAGAGAGACATCTATAAGAGAGGTGAGGAAAATGACTGATAGATCCTTTTACAATGTTCTAGGGGAGTCTGTCTGTGGGACGGGGCAGGAGTCTGTGGGAACTCTCTGTACCTTCCACTCATTTTGCTGTGATCGTAAAACTACTCTAAAAGATAAAGCCTATTAAAAACATATTTTTAAAAAACTGACAGATGTTCTTAAAATTAACTAATGAGTCCAGAGAATAAACTGAGGATGAGATGAATTTGTAAAAATAGCAGCACCGTGCATCAAAAATACCAAGCTAGAAATTATAAAGTTTTAAAAGATCGCAGAAGATAAACAAAAACCCCTCCCCACCTTATCTCTATTATCTCCTTGGAGATATAAATAAATACAAAACACTACTGAAATATTTACAGGGATTCATGAAAACAGAATTTAAGAAATTAAGATACATATTGCCAGGTGTGGTGGGTCATGCCTGTAATCCCAGCACTTTGGAAGGCCAAGGTGGGTGGATCACTTGAGGTCAGGAGTTTGAGACCAGCCTGGCCAACATGGCAAAACCCTATCTCAACTAAAAATACAAAAATTAGCTGGGTGTGGTGGCACAAGCCTATAATCTTAGCTACTCGAGAGGCTGAGGCAGGAGAATCACTTGAACCTGAGAGGTGGAGGTTGCAGTAAACTGAGATCCTGCCACTGCACTCCAGCTTAGGCAACAGAGCAAGACTACATCTAATAATAATAATAATAATAATAATGATAATAATAATAATAATATACATATGTTGTTTCTGGGTGGCAGCACTCAATATAGTTACTATATTTTCTTCACAAATGTATATATATTAATCCAATCTGGAATAAAATTCCAATAGTGGTATTCTCTTTTTTTGTTTGAGCTTTTGTTTGGTTTGTAGAAATTACGTAAGTTTGTTTATGAATCATCTATAGAAAAAATAAAAAGAGAACAGCTAAATCATGGTTATCAAGTGATAGAGCCCAAGAGTCCAACAATATACAACGTGAACAAATACACCAAAGCTGTAGTCACTAAAATAGGAAGATTTTCTTGCAAGACTAAAGGGGTAGATCAATGGAATCAAAGGCAATGCCAAGCAGACACACACACACGCACACACACGCACGCACACACACGCACACACACGCACGCACACACACGCACGCGCACACACACGCATGCACGCACGCACGCGCACAGACACACGCATGCGCACACGCACACACAGACACACGCACACACGCACGCACACACGCGCACACACACGCACACGCACACACACGCACGCACACACACACGCATGCACACACGCACGCGCACACACACGCATGCACACACGCACGCGCACAGACACACGCATGCGCACACGCACACGCACAGACACACGCACATGCACACACGCACGCACACGCACGCACGCGCACGCACGCGCACACACGCACGCGCACACACGCATGCACACACGCACGCGCACAGACACACGCATGCGCACACGCACACAGACACACGCACACACGCACGCACACACGCGCACACACACGCACGCACACACACACGCACACACACACGCACACACACATGCACACACACAATTTAATGTTTTTAAACAGTATGTTTTTTTTGAGAAGGGAAAGTGACATTTAATAAATGGCATAAACCACAGTGGAATTTTAACTATTGGTAAAAGAAAAATACTTATTAAGTAAAATAAGCATATAAATATATCATCTAAGCATATATATGTATATATTTACATTTTTATAGGTAAAAGATAAGAAAAATACTTACATTGAGTGAGGAAATGCAAGATTCCAAGTTATATCAAAAATGTATATTTATGTACCGGTAAAAACAAATATGAATATGAAAAGATGTGAAGAAGATATTTCAGGCTGGGCACGGTGGTTCATGCCTGTAATCTCCGCACTTTGGGAGGCCAAGGTGGGTGGCTCACCTGGGGTCAGGAGTTTGAAACCAGCCTGGGCAACATGGTGAAACCCCATCTCTACTAAAAATAAAAAAATTACCTGGGCATGTTGGCTCACGCCTGTAATTCCAGCTACTTGGGAAGCTGAGGAAGGAGAATCACTTGAACCCAGGAAGCGGAGGCTGCAGCGAGCCAAGATCACACCTCTGCACTCCAGCCTGGGTGACAGAGTGAGACTGTGTCTCAAAAAAGAAAAAAAGAAAATATTTTAAATATATGAAGAGTCTTTCATATTTTTAGCTTCTGGACAATTTATTTCCTTCTTCTTTCCATATTTAGCCTAATACCATGTACTACTGAGTGATTTACAGATTTGGGGCACATTGTTAATAATAGCTAGTATTTGTTGAGTCCTTAATATGTGGCAGACAGTGTTCTAAATCATTTGACATCAACTAATTTAATCCTCTTAACAAATTTACAAGGAACGTACTCCCCTCACTTCATTATGTAAATAATAAAACAAAAGCCTAGAAGGGTTAGCAACTTGCAGATCATATAGTCACTTTGCAGCAGGTCTGAGATTTGGGTCCCAAAGAGGCAGCTCCAGCCACCATGCAACCAAATCCTGCGCAGCACAGTTCGGTCCCATTCAACACGACGGCGTCCACTTTGATTAGGGAATCTTAGCTCTTAAAAGGTTCTGCGAATTACATTTTTCCACCCGAGCCTATGATCACTCAATTGGCTGTGTAAGGTAGTTTGATAGGCGCTTGCATTATTTTTCTGATTCAAAGAGTGTCTTTTCAAGCGCTACTTAATTCAGGATGAGAGGTCAATAATTTCCCCGAGTCCAGGTGTGCTTCTACAGACTCCTGCTTGTCCTTGAGCTCTCACAAGCCATCACCCTTGCTTCCAGAAAGTTGAGTTATTTGTGTGCCCTAGACTGTGAAATCAGAGACGGTCCGTTTCTATGGGAACCAGTTTATTTCATCCAAGAGGGCAGTGAAGAGTCGTTTGTGAACGCTACAGAGTGAAGAACAAGTTCACCACACAGCATATCCTCAATTTGAAACACCTTTTCTTTCATTTCCTTTTTCTCCTTCAGAAATGTCTCCTTTCAATCCTGTGTAGCTGAAGGAATCACAACATCTTTCCCCAACAGTCTAAATAAACTGTCTCCTGATCCATCTTCACAGTATCTAAAACCAGGGGATAAGTTCTCCTCACAGAATACAGCTAGATACATTTTTTAGCCTTTCTCATCACCTGAAGTAGAAATGACAACATCAGAATATATAAGAATGTATTGCTTTAATAGAAGGGCCTTGAATCTTTGGGCGGAAATAGGAAGAAGAGATAAGGATAGATGATTAAGAAAACCAATATTATTATTCTTGTCTTTATTTCTGAATGTCTCAGATTTCTCAGTTGCCCAATTCTAATTGTAATTCAAGAATTAGGACAAAATACTAGTAACACTAACTTTATAGATTGTTGTTTGCTGTTGAGCCTTTAAAATGTAAAGACCAATATTCTATTTCTAAAATAGAAACCTACAGTTTTTCAATCTAAGTATCTTTAAACATTTTTGTAATAAGTGATGTAGAGTCCTGTAGAAACCAGTGCTTGACAAGAGATTTCAGTATTACCTAGAAATAATACTTTCCATGCATTTTATTATGAAAATATTTATTTTTGAAAAATAGGCTCTTAAGTGTTTACCTATAAACAGAAAACAACACAATGGATTTATCATGATCTAGTCAATTCCTGAAATTAAGGGGATTTGTGAGTACATGCAAATGTTTTCCAAAAGTTTATTTTGGAGATCAAAAACATCATCAAAAATGTGAAAGTAATGTTTTTCAAGACAGGCCTTTTGCCGACTATACTATCTCTAAATTTTAATTTGGTATAATGACATTTAAGACACTAGGTATAAAAATTATTTCATCATGGCATAAAATTAATGTACAAATTGTTTTATCATGGAATGAAATTAAACATCTAGTTTATAGAAATAAGGTAAGGAAAAAGTAAAAATATGTCAGCTGATTCAGAAATGTAATTGGATGTGAAAACTTCAATATAAAGGACTACATAAAAGTGCTAAAAAGTTATTTTAAAAATTCTCAAAACAAATGTCTTTATTAACTTAAACTTATAGGGAATTACATTTTAAGATTTCCAGCAAGCTTAGAAAATTCATGATTGTCTCCATTATATAAAACCTTCCAGATAGATTGTTTTGTGATATGTTTTATAAATATGGAAAAGGACTAGTCAATTACTCTACTTTAAGGTGAGCTACACCTAACCTATCACAGAGTTGTGCATATGTCCCAAAACATGTACTTCCTGCAGATTAATAAAAGTGCTCAGAAGGATAAGCGGGTTCACCATGAAGCAGATTGCAGTGTACGCCATTCCTTTTGGACTTTTTCCCAACAGATTTAATTACTCAAGTGCCTCAAGCATATTTGCTTTTATATTATTGGTTTGGCAAATAAGTAGCACCATTGATTTAGTAAACATGATGATAGCTCTCTCAGTGCATCATCTTAGAACTTAAGACAGTGAAATATCGTTTTCAGGTACAAGTTTATGCTAGTCTTTCATACATCAAAAGTATCTGCCAACGTTCTGTGTAGTGACAACAGAGCCTGGAACCCATCAAACAATCCTAAAATTCAACTAATGCCAAAGAATGTTCATGTTAAAAAGTTAAGAATTTTTTTGTGAGAAAATGAAGGATGCCAATTTAAGAAATATACTATTTCCAAAGATTTTAAATTGTGATGTTTATATTGACTTGTAGTACAAGAAACTCAAATTATGTTCATTATAACTACTTTTAGATTTTCTTTCTTTCTTTTTTTTTTTTGCATTTGTTTTAGTGTAGTTCTTACTTTGAGGCATTTGTATTCCTAGATTGTAAACGTTTATAATTAGTGTTGCTATCTAGCTACCTTTAATATGGTCTGTGGCTATCCTTCTAATTATCTTCTTACAACCACTATCAGCCTTTTAAATTTTCTTTTATGTCAGTTTGAAAAGTGACAATACATTTAGGGTTAACTCTTATTTTAGCCATTTTGATTACACAATTCGCCTTTTGACCTTCTGGAAACCACGTGACCCTCACTGAAGACCTTCGCATAATTACCTATCCGATTTTCTTATCTCCCTCTTTCTTTATATTTTTCCCCCTTAAAGTTTCTTAGTGAAATACAACCATGGTCATTGTCAAAGTCATGGTAACCTTGCGAGGACTCTCCCCATGGTCTCCACAAGATAACTTACTGCTTTGTCTCAGTGTCATGCCATTGCTAAAACTATCGTCATGCCTTTTTATTCTTTAACGAAGCGTTAATTAACTCAACCAACTTTTCCTTTCATTCATTATTTAAGACAGAATAAGACTCACATGAAGAGTTTAATTCATGTACTTCATTATGTACATAGTTCCTTTACACATATATGATAGATTTTTATTCCATGAAAGAATTTACTGCATTCAGAATCTTTCCATTTTTTAAAAGGCTCATAATCACATTTAGATCATAAAAGTTGAATTACACTGAACTAGGGAGAAATTTTAGACTGTAAATTCACATATCAGTGCTGGCATCACCCTTTAACTACAAACTTATGTATATAGCCACTAATGGACATTTCTACTTGGATTTTTAATAGACTTCTCAAAATTAACAGTGTCAAAACCTAATTTTCTGTCTTTCACTCTAAACTTGTTTCTTTACAAGTCCTCTTCATCTCAGTATATGGCAACTTTAATCTTCCAATTGCTATACCAAACATTTTTACTTTATCCTTGATTTACATCTTCTTTCATAAAGCGTATCCAACTTATCAGTAGATCTTGTCAACTTTACCATCAAATCATATCCCAGATCCGACCAGTCCTCACCACCTCCCTTATTACCAACCTGGTCCAAGACATCATCAACTCTTGCCTGAATAATTTCAATTAACCACTGCACAAGTCAGCTGGGGATTCTCCTTTATGCCTTCTCACTCTGAATCCAAGCTGCTGGAGCAGCCACAACCTCCTATATATCTAACCTCTGGAAAAGAAAGTTTTATCAAATCTCACAAGAGATTAAATCCTCCAGCAGACAGGTGACAGGCATGACTCTGTTCTCAATCACCTGACCCTATCCAAGCATGTGGAAGCCAGGGTGTGCCATCCTGGCATGTGCCTAGAAGTCAGAGAGCCATAAACCTTTGTTGAAAAAGTTCTCATTTCAAATTTAACAAAAGAAAAAGATGAATTGTTCTTTGGCCATAAACAAGTAATCTTGAAACAATTTTAAACTTTTACCAATACATAAATCCATTATGGACAGGTTAATATATTGTCCCAAGAAATGCACTTATACACCATCAAAAAGCAATATATTTTGTTAACTTGTAGCGTTATGTGAAGGTAGCTAAATTCTACTGAAAAAAGCCATATTATTTTTTGAAATGTATAGAATTCATCTAAGGTTTTACAATTCTTTAAGGTAAGCTATACCTAACCTATCACAGAATTGTATGTATTTCCCAAAACATGCACTTTCTATAGATTAATAAAAGTGCTCAGAAGGATAAGCGGGTTCACCATGAAGCAGATTGCAATGTACGCCATATAGTACGCCAATAGTGTGGTAACTATATGACAGCTCAATCATAGAGTTTAAACTCAACTTCAGAGAGTTTATGCTTAACACCTGTATGTATATGTTATATATATATGTATATATATATATATACACACACACACACACATACATATATATACACACATACATACACAGCTTTTATATATAAAACACATAAATACATATATGTATGTATATATCTATATATATACATGTACAGCTTGATTAAGAAATATATACCGTAAAATCCACCCACTGTAACTATATAGAGTAATGATTGATTACTAAGTTTATACAGCTGTTTAAGCATCAGCACAGTGCAGTCTTAGAGCACTTCTATAACCTTATCAAGTTTCACATGACACTTTGCCGTCATTTTCTGCTCCTACCCATGGCCCTGGTGATATGGTTTGGCTGTGTCCCCACCCAAATCTCATCTTGAATTATAACTCCCACAATTCCTGTGTGTCATAGGAGGAGCCTAGTGGTAGGTGATTGAATTATGGGGGCAGGTCTTTCCAGCTCTGTTCTTGTGATAATGAATGAGTCTCATGAGATCTGATGGTTTTTAAAAAGGAAGTTTCCCTGCACAAACTCTCTCTTTGACTGCTGACATCCATATAAGATGTGACTTGCTCCTACTTGTCTTCCGCCATGATTATGAGGCTTCCCCAGCCATGTGGAACTCTGAGTCCAATAAACCTCTTCTTTAGTAAATTGCCCAGTCTCAGGTATGTCTTTATCAGCAGCATGAAAACATACTAATACACCTAGGCAGTCAGCGATCTGCTTTCTCTATCTATAATATTGCTTTGTTCCAGGAATTTTAAATATCTTGGCATCCCCTGTGCATATAAAAACAAAATAATATATCTCTAAAACTTATAAACCTGTATTTCAAAACCACAGTAAATAGTCCCCAATATCAACTGAGGGCAAAATAAGAAGAAATATATTTATTCAGGAGGAATTTTATTTACATAAAAATAACTTCCTAACCCCTAGTGAAATATTTTAGAGCATTACATAAGATAATTAAGAAATATTTATTAAAAATATGTCAGTAGGCCGGGCGTGGTGACGCACATCTGTAATCCCAGCACTTTGGGATGCCGAGGAGGGTGGATCATGAGGTCAGGAGTTTGAGACCAGCCTGGCCAATATGGTGAAACCCCGACTCTACTAAAAGAAGTACAAAAACTAGCTGGGCATGGTGGCGCATGCCTGTAGTCCCAGCTACTCAGGAGGCTGAGGCAGGAGAATCACTTGAACCTGGGAGGAAAAAACAAAGGAAAAAAATGTTAGTTATATATTTTTAAAGGCTGAAAAATAATCACATCTGAAATCAGAGTTCCCTTCCAGTTTTTTAATATCCATTGTATAATATCCAACGTCATTTACTCACATATTTTATAGCTGGAAATCTTGTCAGGTAAGAGACAGCAACCATGCACCGTTGAATCCACACCCGCCACCACGGAGAATCTTAGTACTATTATCTCCCAAATCATGAAATGAATGATGAAATTTAAAGACACCTTTGAGTACCCTAAAATATCTCCCATACTGTTTTGACCAAAAGGCGTGAAATAGTTTCTTTTATGAAAAAAGAAATTTTTGAGCTTCAGATAATGTTAAGATAGTTTACGTGTTACCTGTGTCTCCTCTTGTATTTTGTTAGATGATAGATGTATGGACTATAATATATTTATTCAGGTAGGTAATCATCAAAAAGTACAAACAGATAGCTACGAGAAATGTGAACTTTTCTGTTCATCTGATAATATACCTTAGAAGACATAGAATTGGGGTGGAGGGGAGAAAAGAAGGAATGGTTTTTGAGAGTTTAAAAAAATTAAGAGTGTAATCTTTAAGATAATGTAATTTACTGTGTCATTTACAAAATGTTATTTTCTGACACTTGTAAAATGAACACACTTGAAATGAAAACAAGGCCAGGGCTGAAGCTTTTGGGAGAGTTAGTTGATTAATGATCGATTATTTACATTATCATAAATTTTGTAACATCTTATGTATTTTATTGAATTTTTAAGCTTTCTCTTTTTGTCTCTCTCATTTTCTTTTTAAATTTTTCTCTCTTAAACAAGATAAGATCATTTCTAGAAGAGATTGCAGGCTCCTATCAAAAAGCTGTATAGCTAATGCTGCAGTGAACTCTTCACCAAATGACAGTAGGCAGGAAGGCAATGGAAACATGTTCAGCACATGTGAGACATTGGATGAAGATATCCAACTATGACTAAAGAGTCATCTTTTTGAAAACCTGACACATTCATGGTGAGCTAGTGCCAAGACAAATGCAAGTAGAACTGTAGCCCGGAAATACTTAAACATTATTTGAATTCTCAGAAGTATCATTTTTACTTAAACATTGGCATGCAAAGCCAATAGTCTGAGTAATCCGGTCTTGAAGTGTAACTTTATTTGTTATGGGGATTTGCTCAGGGAAGAGAAGAGGAAAAAATAAACCCAGCCCTTCTTCATCTAGTGCAGAGAGAAAATAGTTGTTTCTGCAACACTGGAGACATTATTTGAGGCCATGTAAGTGACACTGCCTCAAGCTACTTTAACAATTCGCAACAAAAATTTGATTTAATTGTTTTTGGTGAAATGTTCAGTTGGCACAGGCATCCGGGGATGATTCTTGTTTGTCTCTTTATTAGCAGATGGATACTAAGCTCTACTAGTAAGAATCCCATGCTACAACCAGATAGCTGGGACGGAACTGCTTAGAACCCAATGCAAGGAGCTCCCTTAATTCTCTGATGTATTTCCTCTCTTGAAGCAGTGGAGTTGATGAGACAATCATAATCCAGGTGTTATTAACGTGGAGTCCTTTGTTTAAAAGTTTTACAGATGTCATAGGTTTGTAAATAAAACAGCTTGTGAATGTGTGTATATCTTTACTATTTGAAGATGAAAGGTTCATAACTTGAATAAGATCTATAGAGAGATTTTATTAAAAATTATTTATATAGGAAACAATTGTATCATACAGACCTATCCTTCATTAGATTCTTGTCCCTTGCATGGTTTCTTGTTTCCTATGAAACAAGACACAGTTACCTAATTGTACACTTACCTGCCTTTTAGGACTTGTCTTCTTCTCATTTCTGGTTCTTCTCCACTCCCTTTACACTTTTTGGGTGACCCACTGTGAGAACAGTTGGACATGGGGGTTTGTTTTTCCATTATAGATGTGCTATTGAGCATTTTTGAAAATACTCTTTATTCAATTTTGACTGACTAGATTCTTTTAACAATTCTTCAGGCTTATTTTGTTTTGAAATTTCCCAGTTTGGAATAGTCACTCTTAAATTTGTTACTTGGTTACTATTCTAATCCATTCCTTGTCAGCCTCTTTTGATGTTGTTTCTTCATCTCCCTAACTTTAAACTTGGACATATTCCAGGGGTCAGGCCTTTGGCCTCTTCTATTTTCCATGTGTAGTTTGTGTCTACATATCCTCTCTAGACTCACTGTTTTAAGTACCTTCTAGGTAATAGTGATCCTTAAAAGTAAACTTCCAGCCTAGACCTGTAACCTAAACTACTGAATGAAAATCCCACTGCTTATTGATATCATCTCTTAGATGTCTAATAAACGTCTCAAACACTGTGTCTGGTAACTCTGTTTCCATTCACTCTGGACAAACATTTTGGAGCCATTGTTGATGATTCTCTCATCCCCAGATCCAACTGTTTAGCAAACCATGGCAGCTCTATTTTTCAAAATACGTGCTAAATCCAATCGCTTTTCCCCACCTCCATGACCAACAGAGTGGTTCAAACTATCATCATTTCTTAACCTGGATAGTTGTAATCAATAGTCTCCTAACTAATCTCTCTGCTCCCGCATTTTCCTCTTCAGTTTATTGTCAGTAGAGCAGCCAATAGAGTCTTATTAAAAGTGCATCACATCACCTTATTCCTCTGTTTAGAACACTTCAATGGCTTCTCATCACCCTCACCATAAAAACCTATACGGCTCTACATGATTTATTTCTCTCCTTCCTTCTCTGATCTTACTTCCTACTCTAACCTTAACTCACAGTCCTACTAACGGTTTTTTAAGGATCAAACTGGAACATACTGCTTTTATGATTTTTAAATATTCTATTTTAAAATCAGAATATGCTGATATCAGTGGTAGAGGCTTGATGCCATAATTCCCTGAATTCAAAAAGGCGTTCCTTCACACATTATTTAACAAACATTTCCATAAGACACAGTTCCTTCTCTATGATAGCCAGTTGTAGAGCCAGATTAGAGCTGATAAGGGGCTCTAAGATCAGAATTCTTTCTGATGGGAGAACCTCTGGCCATGGCTCATTCTCATTATGCACGCTACTGTAGGCATTTAGCTCCTGGAAGAAACCCAATCACATAACAAGGGCACTTTTGCGTCCTTCAATAAATGCCTAAAGTCCACAAGTTCCAGATGGAATAGAACAAGCTCTTCTAGTTCCTGTGTTAAATGGGATCCATTAGTAGAGCATCCCATTAGAGAGTATATTCTTCTGATATTGTGCAGTAGTAATCTGGCCCAATGTGTGTATGTGTGTGTATGTGTGTGTGTGCGTGTGTGTGTGTTTTGTCATTACCTAGAATTGAAATAACTATGAGACAGCAAATAGCACATGTGTAGTATTGACTTCAGACAAGTGGCACAGTAAAGAAGTGGTCAGAAAACTGTTTAGAGTCAGAAAGCTTAGGTTTATCCCAGCTGAAACTTACTGTGTGGTCCCAGTAAGTTATCCTTTTTTCTCTGAATGTCAATTTTCTTACCTAGTCTTTATTACAAAAATCAGGAGAGAAAATGTACATATGGGGCTTTGTAAACTATAAATCATTGCACAAATGCTATGCATATTTGAATCATTTTTATCCCATGTTTTCTTAAAAGCCCAGTAGTTTTAAGAAATGTGTTACATGTCAAGTTGAATTGTTAAGCATTAATGACACATACTAGATGACATTCCTTTGAATATTTCCATTTTATGCACTTGCTTATGCCATCTACAAGGAGTTCTATATTCCAATCCCTGAACTACTGCCTACAGACAATTTTCAGAGAGGAAAACAGGAGACGACAATATGTCTTTTTCTTAAGGAATCAAAGCTGACTAATGATAATGAGGAGTTTTCTTTAATGTACCCACGAATTATCTCTTCAATAATTCATTATATATTGTTTGCCTGAAATTGACATAAAGGTTACCAATCTCTCCTTTTTTGTCTTAAAAAACTTTGCACTGGTCAATTTCTGTATTTCTGGTACTTTTTACATTGCCCTTAATTTCTTAAAGATTGTTAAAGGTTATCCTGCAAATACATTTTCAAGTTTTTTAAATACATTAAAATTTTTTTAAAGGAAGGCACTTTTATTACTTGGGATTTTAATCTAGTCTTATTACAGGGTAAGCTAATGGCTACTACAACAAGCCCCAAAGCTCAGTGGCCAAACGTAAAGAATACTTAATTCTCACTCATGCAAATTCCAAGGCAAATATTTATAGTCAGGTTACTGTGTTGGAGCCTTTCCCCCAAAGGTGACTTGGGGATCCAGCTCCTTCCATTTTCACATTTTTTGAGTTTTGGTTTATTTGGGAGTATTGGCCTTCCTGATTCAATTTTTACAGGTTTTTCCCTCTTTTGTATTCATCATAGGGTATGCATCCTTATTCTATCTCATGTACATGCACTCTTTTTTTCTAAATCTCAATTACTTTATTATAGTAACTGATACATATGGATGATAGAAAAAAGTAACAGCCTTAAAGTACATTTTAAATTAGACAATAAAAATATTTTTAAATATAGGCATATTTTGTTTTATTTAAGTTTGAGGGTACATGTGAAGGCTTGTTACATAGGTAAACATGTGTCATGGAGGTTTGTTATACAGATTATTTTATTACCCAGGTTATTAAGCCCAGTACTCAATAGTTATCTTTTCCACTCCCCTCCCTCTTCCCACCTTCCCCCGTCAGGTAGACCCCAGTGTCTATTGTTTCCTTCTTTGTGTTCTTAAGTTCTCAACGTTTAGCTTCCACTTGTAAGTGAGAATACGAGGTATTTAGTTTTCTGTTCCTGCATTAGTTTGCTAAGAATAATAGCCTCCAGCTCCATCCCTGTTTTTGCAAAAGACATGATCTTGTTCTTTTTTATGGCTGCATAGTATTCCATGGTGTGTATGTACCACATTTTCTTTATCCGGTCTATCATTGATGGGCATTTAGGTTGATTCCATGCCTTTGCTATTGTAAATAGTGCTGCAATGAACATTTGCTGGCATGTGTCTTTCTGGCAGAATGATTTCTATTTCTCTGGGTAATATTCCCAGTAATGGGATGGCTGGGTCGAATGGTAGTTCTGCTTTTAGCTCTTTGAGGATTTGCCATACTGCTTTCCACAATGATTGAACTAATTTATATTCCCACCAACAGTGTATGATTGCTCCTTTTCTCCACAATGTTGCCAGCATCTGTTGTTTCTTGACTTTCTAATAGTAGCCATTCTGACTGGTGTGAGATGGTATCTCATTGTGGTTTTGATTTGCATTTCTCTAATAAACAATGATATTGAGCTTTTTTACATATGCTTGTTGGCTGCATGTATGTCTTCTTTTGAATCATGTCTGTTCATGTCCTTTGCCCACTTTTTAATCGGGTTGCTTGCTTTTCTCTTGTAAATGCATTTAATTTCTTTACAGACCCTGGATATTAGACATTTGCCAGATGCATAGTTTGAAAATATTTTCTCCCATTCTGTAGATTGTCTGTTTACACTGTTGATAGTTTCTTTTGCTGTGCAGAGAGTTTAATTAGATCCTACTTGTCAATTTTTGCTTTTTAAAAATTTTTTTGCTTTCTTGTGATTGTTTTGGGGTACACACACTCTTGAAAACTGGCTTCCCTGTGTAGCCACATGGGTTCATATATGTTTGTTTTAATCCTTGTTCTTTACTCCTAATGCCAAAGAGATATTTTCAAGATCATGGTTATTTCCACATTTCAAGCTACTGTTTTCTTGTGCTCAGAATCTAGTCTGCAGTAGCAAATTTCTTCATTGTTTTCTCTGCCCTCTTCTATATGATGTTCCTGGTCCTGACAAGTTGTACCTTGGCTACGAGTCACACAGCCATTTGCTATAAACATTCATACCTGCATACCATTTGTCACACCATCTAAACACCCAGTAGTTCTCTTCTCATGTATTGTATATTGAGGATTCCCTATTTCCATGCAAATCAGCGTGCCATCTAAGACTGCTCATTCCTGGAAAGTTCTGCAGAAGACCTTCTTAATTCTTCATGGGGACAAAATTATGTCTCTTGTAAACCCAGAGGTCTTTTTCTATTCTGGCTGATGTCTTTGTCTCTGAGGTTTCCTCACAAGCTGTTGAGTTAGAAGCAGCCTTCAGGCAATGTAAGTAGAAAAAAAATGCATTTAATTGATGTTGAAAAAATTTCTTCTACTAAGCAATACAACATCACCCTCTACATGTATTTGCAAGATACTTTGAGACCCTTTCTTTAGAGGAAAGCTATAAATCAAGAGACCTTTTTGTTCTATAATCTTTTAAAGGCAAAATAACATTGGTTAAAAAAAGGGTTTTATGTCCTAAAAAGAAAAAGTTGAGAGTAACATAATTTAAGTGACTGATTTTAGATTGAACTGTTACTTAGAAGTAAAGCAACAGTACTGAAATTTTTGGGTTCTTTTGTTTTCCCAGGTGTCAGCAAGCCCTCCCGGCTTAACTGGCTCTATGTTTACTCCATCTTTGGATCATTAATAATGACAGTAAATAAAACCCAACCAAGGAAGCTAGTTCTTTTAATCTGACAGGTACTGAAGAGGCAGTCATGCCTCAAAATGAAGAAATACCTGCAGCCAGAAATCCCTAAGTTTCCCATATAACAACTGAGCTCTTTAGCAATACAATTTTTAAATTTTAATAGTTAGGAAAGACACTTGGCTAAGTAAACCACGGTCCCCTATCCCCTGAGCCCTGGGCAGTCTCTGTTAATGCTACCCAGTCTCAATATGCTTGAGGCTTGGTCTTTAGATGTGTGCTCATTTTACCTGTACTTGGTTTATCTATTTATTTAACATATGAAATATATTTTAGGAAAAATAGAAAAAATAAGTCACTAGAAAGAACAAAAATTACTTGTAATTTTACCATCAGGAGAAAACTAAGTTTATCAATTGAATATGTATCATAATAAAAATTCTCCATGCACAGAATTAGAAATGCATTTTAGAAATATGTAATTTATTTATCCCAAGTGGGGAGAGTCTATAAAGATTTTTCCTGATTTTTACAATAAATAATAAACTATAGATTATAATAGCCAAATAATCACCAATGGCCCCATTAAGAAATAGAATTTCATTAATACCATTGAGTCAAGATGTGTTCCTCTTCCTGGTGCCATTCCCTGCATCATGGAGGAATTTGGAATTGTATTTTGCTTGTTGCACTACTTTCTTTGTAGTTTCATGAAATATGTATGAGTGTCTATATAATATATTAGTTTGCTTTTGTTTGCATTTAAATTTCATAAAGATGATGCTATGGAATGAACTGTGTCCGCAAAATTTCATGCTTCAGTCCTAACCCAAAATGTGACTGTATCTGGACATAGGGTCTTTAGGATGTAATTAAAATTAAATAAGATCTTAAGGTTGGGGACTTAACTTGACAGGATTCTGGCTTTATAAGAAAATAAAGATCTCTCTCCCTCAATATCTCTCTCTCTTTTTCTGCCATGTGAGGACATAGTAAGAAGGTTGCTGTCTGCCAACCATGCAGAGAGCCCTCACCAGGAACTGAGGTAGCCTGTACTCAGTTCAGTAAATCTTGGATTTAGCCTCCAGAGTAGTAAGAAAATACATTTCTGTGATTTAAACGACCTAGTCTATGGTATTTTGTTATGACTGCCTTAGTAGGAGAGATGATATGAATTTTTAGTGTTATTTGTAGCTTGCTTCTTCACTCGACAGTATGGCTCCAATGTCATGCATGTTGATGCCTGCAGCTGTACTTCAATATTGATATCTATACAGAATTCTATTTTTCTTGTTTCACGATTTATTTCCCATCCCATGATGATGTGTTTAGTTTGTTTGCAGTTTTCTGCTATTAAGAACATTTTTCAAATGTTCCCATTAATCCATATCTTTACCAATACCTGTTAAACTCTGGTTTGGGCCAGTCTAGCTGGGGTAAAATGGTATCTCACTATCACCTTATTTGCATTTTGCGTATTATTAAGAGACTATGCATCTATACTTCAGGTCACTTGCACCTTTTTCCTAGAAATATCTACTTATGTGTTTGTGATTTTTCCACTAGCTCATTTATTTATTTCTTACTAATTTCTATTATTTCCTATATTTTCTAGTTATTTGCTAATATTACATGATAAAAATATTTTCTCTAGTTTTGGCCTCTCTTTTTCTATGTGATGCCTTTTGATGAACAGAAGATTTTGAACTGTATGGAGTGAAAGTTATCAATATTACCTTTATAGTTACTATTTTTGTAATATATTTTTAAAATACTGCCTACTCAGAATGCATACATATATTTTACAGTATCAAGTAGAAAACACATTTTTCCCTACATAGAAAATTATTTTTCACAACACCATATATTCAATAGTTATTTCTTCTGTATTAATCTATAATGTTATTTTTGCCATATATCTAATATTTCCCTCTCTCCCATCCCCACTGATCCCTCTCTTTGTGTGTGTACAATATTGTTTCAACAACCTAATTTTTTTATCCCTTTCTTTATATTTATTTATTTATTTTTGAGACAGAGTTTTGTTCTTGTCGCCCAGGCTGGAGTGCAGTGGCAGGATCTCAGCTCACTGCAACCTCCGCCTCCCTCGTTCAAGCGATTCTCCTGCCCCAACCTCCTGAGTAGCTGGGATTACAGGCACGTGCCACCACACCCAGCTAATTTTTTGTATTTTTAGTAGGGATGGGGTTTCATCATGTTGGCCAGGCTGGTCTCAAAGTCCTGACCTCAGGTGATCCATCCACCTCAGCCTCCCAAAGCACAGGGATCACAGGCGTGAGCCACCGCTCCCAGCCTTTTTATCCCTTTTTTGAAAGCACAGTCTCTTAATAGAGCTTTAGAACTAGCCTCAATGTTTAGTGAGGCAATTCTTTCCTAAGGTAATTTTGTATTTTTTGCTCTTCCATCTAAATTTTAGAATCACATTGTCAAAGTGCATGGGGAAAAAAAAAAATCTGTTGGGATTTTTACTGGGATTGCACTGGAGTTATAGATCAATTTGGAGAAGGGAAAATATATTTATATTATTGAATATCCTTTTCTATGTACATGTATATTCAGTGTTATAAATGTTATAGATAGTAATTTATAATCTAATTTTTATTTAGCACTAGATCTCAGGCATCAAGATATGATGAAAGCTATTTTTCTATACAACATTATAAATATCGACTAGTATTTCATTGCATGATTGTGATATAGTTTAGCTATTCTCCTTTACTTTGATGTTTTCTTGATTTCTTTTGCTTAATATTTAATTATTACAGTAAAAACTGCAGTAATATCCTTGGTTAGTTCCTCTAATTAAACTTTTTAAAGTGGAATTTCTAGATTAAAGTTTATAAATATAAAAATATTTCGAAATTGCATCCTAAAAGTAGTGTTTAATAAAATTGGTTTTACAGCTATCACCAGTAGTATATGAGAATGATTCCTTAAACCCTTAACAACAGGTCATTTTTTTTAATTTTTTTATTTTTATTATTATACTTTAGGTTTTAGGGTACATGTGCACAATGTGCAGGTTTGTTACATATGTATCCATGTGCCGTATTGGTTGGCTGCACCCAGTAACTCGTAATTTAGTATTAGGTATATCTCCTAATGCTGTCCCTCCCCCATCCCCCCAACCCACAACATTCCCTGGAGTGTGATGTTCCCCTTCCTGTGTCCATGAGTTCTCATTGTTCAATTCCCACATATGAGTGAGAACATGCGGTGTTTGGTTTTTTATCCTTGCGATAGTTTACTGAGAATGATGTTTTCCAGTTTCATCCATGTCCCTACAAAGGACATGAACTCATGATTTTTTATGGCTGCATAGTATTCCATGGTGTATATGTGCCACATTTTCTTAATCCAGTCTATCGTTGTTGGACATTTGGGTTGGTTCCAAGTCTTTGCTATTGTGAATAGTGCCGCAACAAACATACGTATGCATGTGTCTTTATAGCAGCATGATTTATAGTCCTTTGGGTATATACCCAGTAATGGGATGGCTGGGTCAAATGGTATTTCTAGTTCTAGATGCCTGAGGAATCGCCACACTGACTTCCACAATGGTTGAACTAGTTTACAGTCCCACCAACAGTGTAAAAGTGTTCCTATTTCTCCACATCCTCTCCAGCACCTGTTGTTTCCTGACTTTTTAATGATGGCCATTCTAACTGGTGTGAGATGGTATCTCACTGTGGTTTTGATTTGCATTTCTCTGATGGCCAGTGATGATGAGCATTTTTTCATGTGTTTTTTGGCTGCATAAATGTCTTCTTTTGAGAAGTGTCTGTTCATGTCCTTCGCCCACTTTTTGATGGGGTTGTTTTTTTTTTCTCTTGTGAATTTGTTTGAGTTCATCGTAGATTCTGGATATTAGCCCTTTGTCAGATGAGTAGGTTGCAAAAATTTTCTCCCATTCTGTAGGTTGCCTGTTCACTCTGATGGTAGTTTCTTTTGCTGTGCAGAAGCTCTTTAGTTTAATTAGATCCCATTTGTCAATTTTGGCTTTTGTTGCCATTGCTTTTGGTGTTTTAGACATGAAGTTCTTGCCCACGCCTATGTACTGAATGGTATTGCCTAGGCTTTCTTCTAGGGTTTTTATGGTTTTAGGTCTAACATGTAAGTCTTTAATCCATCTTGAATTATTTTTTGTATAAGGTGTAAGGAAGGGATCCAGTTTCAGCTTTCTACATATGGCTAGCCAGTTTTCCCAGCACCATTTATTAAATAGGGAATCCTTTCCCCATTGCTTGTTTTTGCCAGGTTTGTCAAAGATCAGATAGTTGTAGATATGCGGCATTATTTCTGAGGGCTCTGTTCTGTTCCATTGATCTATGTCTCTGTTGTGGTACCAGTACCATGCTGTTTTGGTTACTGTAACCTTGTAGTATAGTTTGAAGTCAGGTAGCATGATGCCTCCAGCTTTGTTCTTTTGGCTTAGGATTGACTTGGCAATGTGGGCTCTTTTTTGGTTCCATATGAACTTTAAAGTAGTTTTTTCCAATTCTGTGAAGAAAGTCATTGGTAGCTTGATGGGGATGGCATTGAATCTATAAATTACCTTGGGCAGTATGGCCATTTTCACGATATTGATTCTTCCAACCCATGAGCATGGAATGTTCTTCCATTTGTTTGTATCCTCTTTTATTTCATTGAGCAGTGGTTTGTAGTTCTCCTTGACGAGGTCCTTCACATCCCTTGTAAGTTGGATTCCTAGGTATTTTATTCTCTTTGAAGCAATTGTGAATGGGAATTCACTCCTGATTTGGCTCCGTGTTTGTCTGATTGGTGTACAAGAATGCTTGTGATTTTTGTACATTGATTTTGTATCCTGAGACTTTGCTGAAGTTGCTAATCAGCTTAAGGAGATTGTGGGCTGAGACAATGAGGTTTTCTAGATATACAATCATGTCATCTGCAAACAGGGACAATTTGACTTCCTCTTTTCCTAATTGAATACCCTTTATTTCCTTCTCCTGCCTGATTGCCCTGGCCAGAACTTCCAGCACTATGTTGAATAGGAGTGGTGAGAGAGGGCATCCCTGTCTTGTGCCAGTTTTCAAAGGGAATGCTTCCAGTTTTTGCCCATTCAGTATAATATTGGCTGTGGGTTTGTCATAGATAGCTCTTACGATTTTGAGATACGTCCCATCAATACCTAATTTATTGAGAGTTTTTAGCATGAAGTGTTGTTGAATTTTGTCAAAGGCCTTTTCTGCATCTATTGAGATAATCATGTGGTTTTTGTCTTTGGTTCTGTTTATATGCTGGATTACATTTATTGATTTGCATATGTTGAACCAGCCTTGCATCCCAGGGATGAAGCCCACTTGATCATGGTGTATAAGCTTTTTGGTGTGCTGCTGGATTTGTTTTGCCAGTATTTTTTTTGAGGATTTTTGCATCAATGTTCATCAAGGATATTGGTCTGAAATTCTCTTTTTTGGTTATGTCTCTGCCGGGCTTTGGTATCAGGACGATGCTGGCCTCATAAAATGTGTTAGGGAGGATTCCCTCTTTTTCTATCGATTGGAATAGTTTCAAAAGGAATGGTACCAGTTCCTCCTTGTACCTCTGGTAGAATTTGGCTGTGAATCCATCAGGTCCTGGACTCTTTTTGGTTGGTAAGCTATTGATTATTGCCACAATTTCAGAGCCTGTTATTGGTCTATTCAGAGATTCAACTTTTTCCTGGTTTAGTCTTGGGAGGGCATATTTGTCGAGGAATTTATCCATTTCTTCTAGATTTTCTAGTTTATTTGTGTAGAGGTGTTTGTAGTATTCTCTGATGGTAGATTCAACACTCATTTCAGAGGAAAGAACGTATCTTGTTTTGGTTTTAATTTTAATTAGTTTGAAATATTTTCTTCTTCTTTTTTAAATATTTTTACTATACCTGTTTACACTATTTGCCTTTTTTTTTTTAATGAGATCTTACTCTGTCACCCAGGCTGGAGTGCAGTGGCATAATGTCGGTGCACTGCAATCTCCACCTCCCGGGTTCAAGCAATTCTCCTGCCTCAGCCTCCTGAGTAGGTGGAGGCTACAGGCATGTGCCACCACTCCCAGCTTTTTGTTTGTGTGTGTGTGTGTGTGTGTGTGTGTGTGTGTGTAGTTTTAGTAGAAATGGGGTTTCACCATGTTGGCCAGGCTGGTCTCAAACTCCTGACCTCAAGTGATCCCCCACCTCGGCCTTCCAAAGTGCTGGGATTACAGGCATGAGCCACCATGCCCGGCCTATTTGCCTTTTTTTAAAAAGTGGGTTGCCTTTTTCATATTGACTTGTAATTTTTTTTTTTGTATTTTAAGAATATCCTCACTTATCTGATGTAAATGACCAAATACCTAATTCATGCAGGGCTTAAAACCTAGGTGACAGGTTGATAGGTGCAGCAAACCACCATGACACATGATTACCTATGTAACAAATCTGCATGTGCAACACATGTATTCAAGAACTTAAAGTAAAATAAAATGTTTTACAAAATGCAAAGAAACCATAGATTAAAAAGTTAACAAAATAAAAGGAAAACAAAAAATATTTGATTAACCCAAAAGACAGCAGGAAAGAAGGAACAGAGATTAAAGCATATGGGATAAATACAAAACTAATAGAAAATTGATATAATTTTTAAAAAATGTTATGAATGTATTGCAGAAGGTACCATACACAAAGCCAGTGGAGAAATATTTTTGTAAAAATGATTTACAAAACAAAGATGATGAAGGGGGTTATGACATATAATTTAAAAATACTTATAAATTGACCTAAACAAGACAATAAGGATATGAGCATTAGCTCATAAAAGAGCAAATCCAAATGTACAAGCGTACAAAAAAAGAAAAGTTATGCAAGCTCACAACTAATTAAATACATGAAAATTATCATAACTAATATTCTACATCACATTGTTTAGAAAAATATATAGATATCACAAATCTGCATAGCCTATAGATAAAAAGTGCCCACCCATAAATAACTAGTGTAAATGTAAATGCTATAGTCACTTAGAAGAAAATCTGGCCACATGTATTAAAATTTTTAAATTAACGTATGTATTTGTTATGGGTTTAATTGTGCCTCCGAAAATGATATGTTGACATCCTAATACCTGGTACCTGTGAATTGGACATATGTTGTTTGCAGATGTAATTAAGATGGGTCATACTTAAGTAGGGTGGGCCTGTAATCCAATGTGACTGGGGTCCTACTAAGGGAGCAGGGTCAGAGGCAGACATGGGAGAATGCCATGTGATGACAGAGGCAGAGATTCAGGTGTTGCAACTGCAATCCAAGGAATGCCAACATTTTGTGGCCACCATGACAAGTTAGAAGGAGGCAGGGAAGGCTCCAACCAGTGTCTCAGAGGAAGCATGGCCCTGGTGACATGCTCAGTTTACGCTTCCAGCCTCCAGAGCTATAAGAGCGTAAATGTCTGTTTTCTGTGGTTCCCTGTTAAAGCAGCCTTAGAAAATCATTGCAATATTTGACCTACAAATCCCACCCATTAAACCTCTCTCCTTAAAATAAAAAGACTACAAGCATTCAATTATACACCTGCAGGGTGTTTTTTTGCAGCCATAATAGGAATAGTGCAATGAGGAAATAAACAAATGAAAAGGGAATTACTCATCAAGAGGAATACATTATGTACCCAGAAATATCATGTGGTCATGTATAGTCAAATAAATCATAATTATATTAGTTGAAGTAGAAGTTTGCACAATGTAGTTTAGTGAGAGAAACTAGAATGCAGAAAATTATGCATACTCTGATACTGGTTTTAGAAAATAAAGAATCCTGTGTGTGTGTGTTACATCAAATCATTCAGAAAGATATATAGATAACACATATCTGTATAGCATATGGATAAAAAGAACCCACTCATAAATAACTAGTGTAAATGTAAATGTAAATGCTACTGTGTGTGTGTGTTTTGTGCATACATGTGTGTGTTTGTGCGTGTGCATGTATGTGGTGTGTGAGTGTGTGTTTGCATGTGTGCATGCGTTTGTGTGTGTGATCACGTGTTTTTTTCTAGAGGTGCTGCCTGAAAAGATTGAGGATTTCTCAGTCACACTGGGATTTTGAAGCTTCTCCAATTTTCTAACTCTTGAAAGTGTTCCTCAAATCACAGTGAACCTACCGTATCAAAGTCTCAAAGTCCCTGTGGCAAGATTTTGTTTTGGTTTGTCTTTTCTTAAGCTTCCTGCCAGACAAAGCAATCTGGAAATAGGTCATCTGTGCCAGGAAAACAAGCACCAGATGAAGAGGTGCCTCTGCTTTCTGGCCTCCAACCTCACAGCAGCCTTCTTTTTACTGTAACAAGATATTAACAGAGTTTTGCAAAGGTATCTCCATTTATTTCCTCTAACAATAGCCACTTTCTGAGCATGCTGGATTTCTGCTTGCCCATAATAAATACTCAATAAATATTTATTGAAGTAGGTGATATGACTTAATCTATACAGAGTACAACAGAAAGTCCTCAAAAATCTGTGGTATGAGAATGAATTTATTCTACATGCATGCAACAGCTGGTCAGTGTGTATCAAAATAAGTAAAGAAGAAAATCTGACCTTATAGAAATGATATCAGAAATTGTTTAAAATCTATAGTATGTGAATTCTTCTTACAGTCTCAAGGTTAATGGAGGTTTTACTGATTTTCCTTTTCTCTTTTTTTCTTTTTTTGTCATTTCTTTCCTCTTTTGTGAGAGAGGAGGCAAATGCCTGTTTATACATCATCTTTTTGTCAGATTATCTCCTTTACCTATATTGAACTCCTTACCAATGTGAAATGTAATGTGTCTTCCTTCTTTTAACTTATTTTTAAGCTGCAATGTGTTTTCTTACATTAACATAAGTACTATTTCTTCTTGTAATTTTAATTTTTATCTTAAGTTCTGGGGGATATCTTAATTTTTTAATTTTTATCGTAAGTTCTGCAGGATGTGCAGGTTCTTTCCTTAGGTAAATGTGTGCCATGGTGGTTTGCTGCACCTATCAAGCCGTCACCTAGGTATCATGCCCAGCAGGCATTAGCTATTTTTCCTAATGCTCTCCCTCCCCGCACCCAACCCCCAACAGACGCCAGTATGTGTTGTTACCCTTCCTGTGTCTATGTGTTCTTATTGTTCAGCTCCCATTTATAAGTGAGAACATGCAGCGTTTGGCTTTCTATTCCTGCGGTAGTTTGCTGAGGATAATGACTTCCAGCTCCATCTATGTCCCTGCAAAGGACATGATCGCATTCCTTTTTATGGCTGCATAGTATTCCATGGTGTATATGTACCATATTTTCTTTATCCAGTCTACCGCTGATGGGCATTTGGGTTGATTCCATGTCTTTGCTATTGTGAACAATGAACAACACATGCATGTGTCTTTGTAATAGAATGATTTATGTTCCTTTGGGTATATACTAATTTATATTCCCACCAACAGCATAAAAGTGTTCTTATTTATCCAAAACCTCGCCAGCATCTGTTGTTTAACATTTTTTTTTTTCTGAGACCGAGTTTCACTCTTTCATCCAGGTTGGAGTGAAGTGGCATGATCTTGGCTCACTGAAACCTCTGCCCCCCAGGTTCAGGCAATTCTCCTGCTTTAGCCTCTCAAGTAGCTGGGATTATAGGCGCCCACCACCACACCCAGCTAATTTTTGGGTTTTGCCATGTTGGCAGGGCTGGTCTGGAACTCCTGACCTCAGGTGATCCACCTGCCTCAGCCTCCCAAAGTGCTAGGATTACAGTCGTGAGCCACCGTGCTGGGCCCTGTTTCTTGACTTTTTAATAATGGCGGTTCTGACTGGTGTGAGATGGTATCTCATTGTGGTTTTGATTTGCATTTCTCTAATGATCAGTGATGTTGAGCTGTTTGTCATATATTTGTTGGCTGCATGAATTTTTCTTTTGAAAAGCGTCCGTTTTGTCCTTTGGCCACTTTTCAATGGGGTTGTTAATTTTTAGTATTATTTCTTATCAGTGATACTTCCCAAACACAAACTGCATCCGATGTCACAGAGGTATTTCCAAAGGTCTTCATATTTATGAGAACAGCACAAATTATTTTCTAATGGCCTCCAGCACACAGCTTCTTAAAGGGCTAATTTGGGTGCACACAAACAGCCCATTTACCCACAACACTCTCCCAAAGGGACATCTGGTAGACCCTTTGTGACTATCCAGTATTTCATCACATTCAGCAGCAAATGGAAAAGTGCTGTTCCTCACTTGGCTATTTTAATTGGAAAATAATCTCAACCCATATATTTTGAAAATAATTTAATTATATTCAATTTGTTGATGGGTAACATAATTGAGATTAGTATTGTTCTGTGACTCCCAAATGGCAGTTACTTCTAAAATATTGTTACATAATGGTTGTATAATATTATATCATAGTTTTCCAGATTGCTGGGCGTCATCAAAGACCTTCTAGGGGTGAGTCAAAGAGTTACACACTTTTAATCATCTCCCTTTGAGTCTTCATATGCAAACTAAAATTGATCGTCCTTGCCCAGCACTGAAACAAATTCTTGAGTAAGAATAATCTGGAAAGACTTATTTCTTAATCTTCATTTATGCTAGTGTACATGTGATGAGAAACAAATGTAGATGCTGAGAAAATAAATTCTGAAACATATTAATTATTACGGGTTTTTTTTTCCTGTAAACCAGAATTTTCAGGTTCATTATGCTTGCTTCTATTTTCAGTAATCTATTTTGGAAGGAAACATGATATGGGAAATAGATTCATAATACGGTTTTAACTTCACCAGAATCAGAGAAGGTACAGAATATAGGACAAACCAATAACATTTGTCGAATTTTATCTGAATTATAATTCTTTTTTATTTTTCTATTGAATTCTTCTTCCCAAGTGCTTTATTCTTTCTTTCTAGGAACCTTCAAAACTTACTTAATAGCAATTCTTATTTTATCAAAACCTTGACTTTATTACTGTCATTATTCTGGGGAAATTAAATTGTAAATACAAGGCCTAAAATAGAATTAATTCCTTTATTTTATATAGATTAGACATAAAGCCAGACTCATAGGTAGGTTACAGATACACCCTAAAATGTCTGGCATATTCAGAATGAAGACGATAGATAGATGATAGATAGATAGATAGATAGATAGATAGATAGATAGATAGATAGATAGAGATATAATAAAATTGTGTCTATGTATGTGTACACATTTGTGGGAAGGACATAGAGATATTACAAGATCAACATATATTACAACATCTATAATTTTAATAAAAATGAAAGTCATAATAATCTATTCAATATCAAACTATGTATTGAACACACACGGTGCCCCATGGCCTACCAGGGAAGACCAAACATAAATTTCTATTCCAAAAGTACAATGTGATACACGCCGCAATGGGAACTGGCATGCAGAGGCCAAAACCGAGGGCAGGGGCACCAATACAACCCAAATTCACACGTCAAAATTCATTTCAAGAGTAACATCAATCACTGAGTTTATGGGAAATGCGATTGTAGGCAAATCTGGAAACTGCAAGTTATGTTTTCTAATTTTGTACATAATTTTTTAAACATTCACAGTATAAATCAGCTGCCCAGCCGTTCAGCCAAACTAAATAAAACAAGAGAGAACAGGTCAGAAAACGTCCACTGGGGCCTCTGAGTTGGTTGAAAAACACTGTTAGAAATTATTTTGTCCCCTTAAGGTAGTTTTTGTCACGGTTCCCAGTAATTGGAAATTTTCTATGGTTGTTAAAGAATCATTAAAATAGCCATTTCTTCATCAATTAGAATCTTGCTGCCAGATTGTATGACATTTCATGAACCAGCTTTAATTTGTTATACATTGTTCCCAGAAAGTGAGATGAGATTACAGGGACTTGTGTGTTACTTGAGAGATGTATTTTACACTTAACCACTCATGGTCCCTTTCTAGTAATTCAAATATAACGGCATGATCTTGATCAGCTAACCTTTCTGCATCAGCATTTTTAGATGGCACTTCATGAAATTTTCACTACAATTAAAAATGCAATTAAAATGGATTATCTAAATCAAAGTCAATCTTTAATTACTGCATACTATCTAGATCCTTATTTCACGATGGAACAGATAAAATTCTAACAATTGCAGTGCTAATGCCTTCATTATTAGAAACATAATAATACCAGTCTTTTGAGGCTCATCTTATTTCTTATCAGTTTCTTTTTTAGGTTGTCATCGAGACGTTCGCTTCCTTTAACAACCATGCCTACTTAGTCTTGAGCAGGTCTTTATATGCTTCCCCTAAGAAAAATTAAATTATACAAAGTTCATCTAATTAATCCAAGTCCTTTCATGTAAAAGAAATGAGTGCCTCAATGTTGAACTTGTCCTAGCTCTTTTTTACTTTTCCTTTCTTTTTTCCATTGTTAATTCTTGCAAAAACAATTAAGAAAATCTTGAAAAAAAAATTCCTGATAATTCCACTCACTGCCATGTCGAGTCTTTACTTTCTTAGTTGTACCTTGTTTTATAAACCATGCATCATTTCACATGCAAACGTTGCATTCCAATTCTTTCAATTGTGTTAATATTGGCTAGTGAAGTCAAAACTCTTGAACTTGAAAGTCAAAGGCCCTAGTTTCAATCTTCAATACCATCTATTAGTTAAGTAACAGTGGAAAAGCTCCCTTAGCTATGTGAACTTCTGCTTCCTCATCTGTACATTGAGGACGACAAAGTACATACCTCGAGGTATGGTTGAGAAACTTTGACGTGATTTATATAAAGTTCCTGCTGTATAGTATGTACTCAATGAAGAGTGGCTACTTTTATTATATCATAAACATTGTCCATGTTACTAACCAGAGTTTATGACTATTAAGATAGCATCTTAACCTACGAGTGTATAAATATTTTATGATCAATAAATCTTAATTGGTAGACTCTGAGAATGAAGATGGTGTTTTTCCAACCCCTCAATATTTGCATACGTAAAAGTATTTAGCTACTATTTTAAAGCACCTAACTGGTATCTGATGTTAAGTACATGCAATCATGAAACATCTTTATGAAACACCTAACAGGATATGGCATTACATGAAGCTTTTATAAAAGCAATTAAACCAAAATAGCCTTTACCTCCTGGCAACTTAAACTCCAGCCAAATATTGATGCAGACTGAATTATTAAGGGATCAAAACAAATAGTCATTAAATTATTTAAATATTATTATTGTATTTAATAAAAGACCAAATGTTTTTGTTGGGATAAAGAGTAGATAAATTATTTCTAAGCCTGCATATCAAAAGAAACCCTAACTCTTTCATGACATAGAGAGAAAGCCCACTGAGCAAAATGGAAATTCTGAAGCATTCGGTTACAAACCAGGCAGAACAATATAATAGCCTGTAGGTGACACAACTTGAATTTAAAAAAGGAAAAATAGAAACTACCATAGAATATGGAGAGAATTGGTCTAGTTTGTGTGGTGCTATGAATGACATTGCAATACTCAAAGATGAAGATACTGGTGTGAAAATTTGTGACTGCAAAAAGTGGTAAGAACCGAGCTAGCCATGGAGAAGAAAGTATGGAAAGTGAAGTTAAACAGTCATCAGGCTGGGTGTGGTGGCTCATGCCTATAATCTCAGCTTTTTGGGAGGCCAAGGCAGGAGGATTGCTTGAATCTGGGAGTTCAAGATCAGCCTGGGCAACATAGTAAGACTTCGTCTCTACAAAAAATGAACAAAATGATGCAGGCTTGGTGGTGCGTGCCTGTAGTCCCAGCTACTTGGAAGCTGAGATGGAGGATCACTTGAGTCTGAGAGGTTGAGGCTGCAGTGGGCTAAGATCACACCACTGCACTCCAGCTTGGGTGACAGAGGGGGCGAGGGGTAAAAGACTACACATGGGTACAGTGTACACTGCTTGGGTGATGGGTGCCCCAAAACCTCAGTAATTACCACTAAAGAACTTATCCATGTAACCAAAAACCACCTGTTCCCCAAAAACTATTGAAATTAATTAGTTTCAAAAAATAAATACATAAAAAATTTTTAAAAAATAAAAACTATCATCAGGACACATCAGTGCTAAAACTATCCAGTCTACAAAATGATAACTTTGACCTTGTCCAAGTTTATGATGCCAGTGAATTTATGGCTAGTTTTCACTCAATTGTGTAGTGAATATTTATCTTCTTCATATTGTAATTCTCCATAGTCAGTTTTGACTTGGGTTAAAAAAATAAGTTTATCATCACTGTTGTTTCTTTTATTGTGGCAGAAAAATGGATTCTCAGAGGATTATAGCCTTTTGTATCATGATGAAGTTTAAAAAAAAGAACAACTCTTTTAAAATGTCTTTTAAAATGTCTTGCTGATTGACATTTTAGTTCTCATGCTTTCCTTGAAGATTAACTATTATAAAAATCCAATAGCTGGATATATTTTATAATGTCACCAAATGCTCTTTTGAGTTCATGAAGGAAGTACAGAAGCAATGTCCTTTGTTAGAAAGAACAGCAAATAATCAATAAGACAAAACGACAGAGCTTCAGAGCTCGTGGGTAATATGTTATAGCTCAAAAATAATAAAAGATTACTTTTACAATTTCAGTAGCATTCATCAAGAACAATCCTTAAAAGTAATTCCTTTTTGTTTGAATCAGTTGTGAAAAAAAGATACTTTATAAGTGAGAAAAATGTATGAGTGATAGTTAATGCTTAAATTTCTGATCTCTAGTTTAATCATAGGGATTATTGATATAAAATAATAATGTACTGCCCACGTAATAGGACTTACCTTTGATTTCTAAAATGAAAAAAGAAAATGCACTTTTTGGAATGATCCAAATGTTGTTCATCATTTTATCTTCTAGTTAGCTTAAGCGGTCTTATTTCATTTATTCTACAGTCTATGGCGCATTAGGTCAGTATTTCTGAACACATCTTCTTTGATGTAATTTTCCTTTCTAGATAGGATTATGTATCCATTAGTACGATTTTATTTGAAAAAGGTTACATAGTAAAATATAGTCAAATAACTTTAATAAGCAATAGTGTCATTACATTAGCATGCTTTTTATTTCAGGACATCTTGGAGACTTCGGTAGGGTATGAATTGTAAATACTCCACACCCTGTTAGATTCTTACACTTCAGTAGCATTAATTGACAGAACAACCAACATGAACAAAAAGTAATATAAAATTTAAAGCATACAATAAAATACCACAAAACGCATTCCCAATTTATGTATAACTTTTCGCTTAGGATGCTTATGCTATAAGCACGATGTTTTGTGAATATAAATCGGATTAAGAAAGACCTAAAGATGACCATGTCTTTCATAACCAAAGTCCTCTGTTTGTATTTGTTCAATGACCACTTTGAATTTCCCAAACTGGTTCAGTTCAATTCGTCTCTTTACCTGTTTTAGTGATGACATTTAGGTCTTGTCATAAATAGAAAAGGTCATTTTGTGTACTTGTTTGTTTACTTACTTTCTTTAGAGGTGTCAGGATTTTGTGTAATAAGTTTTAAATGTAATTGAATCTTGTGTACCTTTCTCTGGCCCTCACTGTACACATCACTGCTCTCCTAACCTGGATGCCTATTTGTTTGGGATTAGAGTCAGGTGCCACCCAGTACTCCTTGGCAAACCAACATGAGCCAAGACTTAACGTGGACACAAACAGCTACTTTTGAAGATGTGGTCAATTTTTTCTCTCTTAATGAAGATACGAAGGATGAATTTTTTTCCAAAGCAATTGTAATAAGAAACTTCTTTTAAATTTTTTTAATCACCAAAGTATGGAATCAAATATATTTAAAAAGTCAATGCTACCTCTTAAAATTAGCATAGCACATTGTTGGCCTGGGTAGGACAAACTTATACAGTACTCTCTGTCGCCACTCCTACCGTTTTTAATGCCAGCCATATACATTTCTATACTAAATATTTTTAGATAATGATTCTGGGTGGGCCATTCTAATGAGATCCTGTTTCCCAGAACTTCCTTCTAATGAGCTTTCAGCTTACATTTCATGTCTTCATGCTCTACCTTTAGGTGACTTCCTGGCTTCCACTATGCAATGCCTGAGACCATTCTAAGAATCACCAATAACTGGACACTCAAGTCAGAGGAAGTGATGTTATAATCTGGTCCTTAAAATATCGCTTCCTCCTCCTTGATTTCAGAATATTCTACCTGATGTTGGTGCTGCCCTCATCCTCCCAACTGTACCCTTTAGCCCCAGGATCCAGGATTGTAAAATTTTATTCCTGATTAAAGTCGTCCTAAACTACTTTATTTTCCACGAGTATACTGAGTTATTGGGGAAAACAATGAAGGCTAATTCTACTTTTCAGGAAAGTTTAACTTCTACATCACTTATCCTAAGACAATAATAGGAACTGGTCTCAATGTTTGCCTTAATGTTCCCAGAAAGGGGTCCCGATTCAGACCCCAAGAGAAGGTTCTTGGATCTCACACAAAAAGGAATTCAGGGCAAGTCCCTTTTGTAAAGTGAAAGCAAGTTTATCAGGAAACTAAAGGATAAAGAATGGTTATTTATTCCTTTACTTCCCAGGGCTGCTGATTGCCCATTTTTATGGTTAGTTCTTGATTATATGCTAAACAAGGGGTGGATTATTTATGCCTCCCCTTTTTAGACCATATAGGTAAATTCCTGACATTGCCATGGCATTTGTAAACTGTCACGGCACTTGTGGGAGTGTAGCAGTGAGGCTGACCAGAGGTCACTCTTACCGACATTTTGGTTTTGGTGGGTTTTGGCTGGCTTTTTTACTGTAAACTGTTATATCAGCAAGGTCTTTATGACTCGTATATTGTACCGACCTCCTATTCATTCTGTGACTTAGAATACCTGACTTAACTGGGAATGCAGCCCAGTTGGCTTCAGGCTTATTTTACCCAGCTCCCGTTCAAGATGGAGTTGCTCTAGTTTAAATGCCTCTGACATTAATATTTGATGTTTCTGTATTCTGCAGAAAATTCATACTATTGTCTTCCCTGTAAATGGGTGACCATAACGTTTTTTGTCCATAGGAGGACTTTTGAGGTGAAAGGGATGCTACTGATGATTAATCCTGAACAATAGCCATAAACCAGAGTACCCCAGGCAAACTGAAACATTACATAATCCTACTTTAAATAAATACATACTAGACCATAAAGTCATAAAGATCTTAACATCTGGCCTAGTCATGAAGGCAGGACCCTGAACACTCAGTATAAATTCAAGTTTTAAGCAAAGATACATGGTAAATTCAGAGAAAATTTAGTAGGAACAGACTATGTTTACCTTACTATCCCATTTTCCCATAACTTGGCTTCTTGTTGGAGTTCCCTATTCATGCTTCAACTTCATCATGCCCAGGTAGCTTTTCAGTTGAAAAATATGCTCATGCACTCGTGTTAACATAAGTAATAGAATAGAGTATTTATAGGTTTTTCAAAATTCCATATATAATCTAGGAGTGGGCCTATTGGTGAATTTTGGGAGAGACATAGAAATCTCGGAACTTGTACGTTTACTCGTTTCTTTGACAGATGCCAAACACTGGTCTTATCTGAATTAGGAGTGGGTGGTCTCTTCATAATACAGAATAGTTGTCTGGTAGCTAAACCTACCATAAGCTAACAGCATTACTCAACTTTCCATTTTCACTATTATTACCCATAGAGTGGAAATAAAAGGATCTACTTTCAGTTGCTATATTTTCCCAGTAAACATAAGGTCTTTCCTTTGCTTCCCAAACAGCCCAGCATATATCACAGCTCATCATCATATCAGTGGTTGCTCTATTTTAAATGTGGTGTGCCTGAGGCTACATGATGCATTTTGCATCAAGATGGCATCTAGAAAGAAACACTTCAATGCTCTTGTAGGTATCTTTCTGATAACAAATACTTTGTTTTAAATTTTCTGTATCACCATGAGAGTTGTTTTTTGTTTGTTTGTTTGCTACAGTTTTGAAATACTAAGTCTGATATATCATTTTGGATGGATTTTTCACAGAGATAAAAACCGTGAAGCTATATGCTTAAATCTATAAACTCAAGAGAGGGAGAATGTGTGAATGATCATGTGGTTATATTAAGCATAAATCAACCCCAATTTACCTGCTAGATTAAAAAAAACTAAATGTAACACAATGGAGAAACTGAGACAACTTGATTTATTCTGGTCAAGTACATCATCTTACCATTATCATTGTTTTTTTGAATTTTTTTTGCTTGTTTGTTTGGGTTTTTAGACTTTCATGGATTAGGGGTGATGTTGAAGTTGCTCTTATCCAGTTATAATTCTAAATTCAATTTTCAGGTTTATGTTAATAGTGAGAATATCAAAATAGCACTTAGAGTACACTAATCATGTAATGTTTCCTCCATCCTTATGTTTAATTTAACTGGTTGGCACTATTCAGGTCAAAGTCAATTTAAATTTTTGGATTAGTAGAACATATCCTTTGCTGAATATCAGACTTATCTTTTTTATTATTATTATACTTTAAGGTTTAGGGTACATGTGCACAATGTACAGGTTTGTTACATATGTATCCATGTGCCATGTTGGTGTGCTGCACCCATTAACTCGTCATTTAGCATTAGGTATATCTCCTAATGCTGTCGCTCCCCCTCCCCCCACCCTACAACAGTCATTGGAGTGTGATGTTCCCCTTCCTGTGTCCATGAGTTCTCATTGTTCAATTCCCATCTATGAGTGAGAACATGCGGTGTTTGGTTTTTTGTCCTTGCTATAGTTTACTGAGAATGATGGTTTCCAGTTTCATCCATGTCCTTACAAAGGACATGAACTCATCATTTTTTATGGCTGCATAGTATTCCATGGTGTATATGTGCCACATTTTCTTAATCCAGTCTATCGTTGTTGGACATTTGGGTTGGTTCCAGGTCTTTGCTATTGTGAATAGTGTCGCAAGAAACATACGTGTGCACGTGTCTTTATAGCAGCATGATTTATAGTTCTTTGGGTATATACCCAGTAATGGGATGGCTGGGTCAAATGGTATTTCTAGTTCTAGATCCCTGAGGAATTGCCACACTGACTTCCACAATGGTTGAACTAGTTTACAGTCCCACCAACAGTGTAAAAGTGTTCCTATTTCTCCACATCCTCTCCAGCACCTGTTGTTTCTTGACTTTTTAATGATGGCCATTCTAACTGATGTGAGATGGTATCTCATTGTGGTTTTGATTTGCATTTCTCTGATGGCCAGTGATGATGAACATTTTTTCATGTGTTTTTTGGCTGCATAAATGTCTTCTTTTGAGAATTGTCTGTTCATGTCCTTCGCCCACTTTTTGATGGGGTTGTTTGTTTTTTTCTTGTAAATTTGTTTGAGTTCATTGTAGATTCTGGATATTAGCCCTTTGTCAGATGAGTAGGTTGTGAAAATTTTCTCCCATTTTGTAGGTTGCCTGTTCACTCTGATGGTAGTTTCTTTTGCTGTGCAGAAGCTCTTTAGTTTAATTAGATCCCATTTATCAATTTTGGCTTTTGTTGCCATTGCTTTTGGTGTTTTAGACATGAAGTCCTTGCCCATGCCTATGTCCTGAATGGCATTGCCTAGGTTTTCTTCTAGGGTTTTTATGGTTTTAGGTCTAACATGTAAGTCTTTAATCCATCTTGAATTAATTTTTGTATAAGGTGTAAGGAAGGGATCCAGTTTCAGCTTCCTGCATATGGCTAGCCAGTTTTCCCAGCACCATTTATTAAATAGGGAATCCTTTTCCTATTGCTTGTTTTTGTCAGATTTGTCAAAGATCAGATAGTTGTAGATATGCGGCATTATTTCTGAGGGCTCTGTTCTGATCCACTGATCTATGTCACTGTTTTGGTACCAGTACCATGCTCTTTTGGTTACTGTAATCTTGTAGTATAGTTTGAAGTCAGGTAGCGTGATGCCTCCAGCTTTGTTCTTTTAGCTTAGGATTGACTTGGCGATGTGGGCTCTTTTTTGGTTCCATATGAACTTTAAAGTAGTTTTTTCCAATTCTGTGAAGAAAGTCATTGGTAGCTTGATGGGGATGGCATTGAATCTATAAATTACCTTGGTCAGTGTGGCCATTTTCACAATATTGATTCTTCCAAATCATGAGCATGGAATGTTCTTCCATTTGTTTGTATCCTCTTTTATTTCATTGAGCAGTGGTTTGTAGTTCTCCTTGAAGAGGTCTTTCACATCCCTTATAAGTTGGATTCCTAGGTATTTTATTCTCTTTGAAGCAGTTGTGAATGGGAGTTCACTCAGGATTTGGCTCTCTGTTTGTCTGTGATTGGTGTACAAGAATGCTTGTGATTTTTGTACATTGATTTTGTATCCTGAGACTTTGCTGAAGTTGCTTATCAGCTCAAGGAGATTTTGGGCTGAGACAATGGGGTTTTCTAGATATAGAATCATATCATCTGCAAACAGGGACAATTTGACTTCCTCTTTTCCTAATTGAATACCCTTTATTTCCTTCTCCTGCTTGATTGCCCTGGCCAGAACTTCCAACACTATGTTGAATAGGAGTGGTGAGAGAGGGCATCCCTGTCTTGTGCCAGTTTTCAAAGGGAATGCTTCCAGTTTTTGCCCATTCAGTATGATATTAGCTGTGGGTTTGTCATAGATAGCTCTTACGATTTTGAGATACGTCCCATCAATACCTAATTTATTGAGAGTTTTTAGCATGAAGCGTTTTTGAATTTTGTCAAAGGCCTTTTCTGCATCTATTGAGATAATCACCCAAAATGATACAAACACTTCCCTTGCTTTATTTTCTGTCTATAAAAACTTTGGAATGTTTTTAGAGACATTAATATATTTACATGTGCAGATAAAGCCTTTCATAAAAAATATTTTTCTTAATATCACTGCTTACTTTTACATTTCAATAGCTCACTAATTCATTCTACAAAGCCAGGATCACCCTGATACCAAAGCCCGCAAAGGACACACACACACAAACAAAACCACAGACCTATATAGTATCCCTGATAAATATACATGAAAACATCCTCCACAAAATAGCAGCAAATCAAATCCAACAGCACATCAAAAGATAATTCACCATGATCAAATGGGTTTCATCCCAGGGATGCAAGGATGGTTCAACATAAGCAAATCAATAATTGTGATTCACCACATAAATAATTTAATACAAAAACATATAATTATTACAGTAGATGCAGGAAAAGCATCCAGTAACCCTTCGTGATTAAAAACCCTCAGGAAACTAGGCATAGAAGGAACATACTTCAAAATAATAAGAGCCATATTTGACAAACCAACCACCAACATCATACTGAATGGAGGAAAGTTGAAAGCAGTCCCCCCTAAGAACTGGAGCAAGACAAGGATGCTTACTTACACCACTCCTATTCAGCATAGTACTGGGAGTCCTAGACAGAGCAATGAAGTAAAAGAGAGAAATATAATGCATCTAAATAGAAAAAGGGAAGTTAAACTATCTCTGTTTGCCAATGATATGATCTTATATCTAGAAAATCCTGATGTACCAATGTTTTGTTAAAGCAAATATGAAATCCCTTAAAACTCTGACTCTATTTCATATCATTTGCTCGTTTATACATTGCCTGAAATCAAATATACATGAACTTGTCTATTTCCTCCACTTGAAATCCTGAATATAATACTCTCATATGAGTGAAAAAGGAGAAATACAGAATGACGATTATGCATTGAAGACAACAAAAAATTAAATGAGAGAATTCTGAATGAACTAACTACTTATCACTCCACATTAAGCAATAAATAAAATTGAACTTCTCTTTAATTTAGATATCCTCATTAAACATTATATACAAACTGAGTTTTTAGAAAGCAATATTTAATTCTCTATCAAGTCTTTATCTTAAAGGCCCATCAAATTAATACCTTTGTAAAATAAATACGCATCCTTTATGTTATGGGTTTTATGTAACGTTTGGCAATTCTAGTTTGCTTATGAGAAATGTGTCTAGATTCTGATCCTCTTCTCTTCTTTATGTATACTACTATCTAAGAGATTGCACCAAGTACTGTGGCTGTAAGTACATCAACCTGGTGTTGACAACCAGAGTCATGTCTTCTTCATGTCTTCTGGAATTCTACCCTAATCAATAGAGTCTATCTGTAACTATCTACCTGGGAATGCCTAATAGACTTCACAAATCTGACATGCTAAAATGAAGTTTTGGGAGTTTCTTCCTCTGAAACCTATTCCATCTCATTAACAGGGCACTATCCATCCAGTTGCTTAAGCAAAACCTGGGAAATAATGTTGGTTTCTCCTTTTGTCTTTTACCTGTATTCCCCAATCCCTTCATCCACATCAGAGTTTACCTGCAAAATGTACCCTGAAACCAACTTTCCTCTTCATCTAGTCAAAATCTATTTGGAATTTTCATCACCATCTTTCTTCCACTTCTACAATAACTTGCTTAGTGGTCTCTGCCCAATGTTTCTATTACTTTCCTTTTTTTTACTTTTGACCTAGCAGAAAAAGTACACTTATTGAAACACCAGAAAGATCATTTGGATCCCCTGTTAAAGTGGAAGAGAAAAGACCTACTTGGTGATGAAATTCAGCCACTGAAGAGGCAAATAGAGAAGACTACCAAAAGGCCAGCATCATGTATACCTACAGAAGATAACAAAAGAAGAGACCCCTATTAGCATTTTCAGTTAAAAGTATTTGATAAGAAAAAGTTACAAACATTGAGCAGGATAAATAAACACTATGACTATTTTCAGAAATATACTATACCTGGAAAATTTAAGAGGAATAACTAAAAAGTAATTTCAGACAATATTGTGATTCAATAAACAGAAGGCCATAAAATTAATATAGAAAACTCAATAGCATTTCCTATCCCCTTTAAGAAAAGGCAAGAAACCAAACCAACTATCAGTTAGAAGGTTGTAAGAAAGCAATCATTAACTAAAGCAAAACATAAAATAAAACAAAATAAAATAAGTCGTGTTGGGGTGGGAGACACAGAAATCTATTTGAAGGGAATGATTGGCACACGATGCCTTGAACAAATGAAAAGTGATACTATTCTTTTAGGGGGAAAATTCAACATCCTAAAGATGGTTGGTTTCTTTAAGTCAGTTCAACCTGCTTTTACTACAATACTACCTGCTTTTTAGATTGATTATGTGTCACATTTTTCTTCCTTATTCCCATGTCTAGTAACTTTTTGTTATATGCTTGTATTTGTGGATGATAAATTAGGGATGCTGGATTATGTTATTTTCCCTAAAAGGTGTTAGGTTTTGATATGTCAACAGTTAAATAACTGCTAGAATGTTTGGTCCTGTTAGATTTGGTTGTATTATTTGCTAAGATGAATTAAATTTTGTTTAGTCCCTAGTCTTAATGAGGAACCCTCTCTAGAGAATGGCACTTACCCATAAAGCATGCTTTCTCTGAGATCTCAACTGAATATGAAATATCTAGTAAGTTAGCTCCTTTCCTTCTGAGCCCGTCTCTAACTTCTACCTGTATCATGCAATACCTCGTATCTCAGTGAAGCTGAGGATCACAGTAGACATCCCTGCTTGGCCTCATGGGAATTACCTTACATTCAGCCCTCAGAGAAGAGCCTGTGGGGGACACTCACCCAGATTTCTCCCCCTACACACAGCTCCTCAACTAAGGGAGACCACTGCACTGTTTGGACTCCACCTCCCTAGCTCAAAGTCTGCAGTGAATCTGGACTCAATTTAATATTTTCCTTCTCTCAAGGATCATAGTTCTGCTCAGCCTATTGTACAATCCTTAAAAAGAATTGCCTCCTATATTATTCTTGTTGTTCTTTGTTTACTGCAAAAAGAAAATTCCAGTACAAGAATTTGTACTGGAATTGGCTCATGGAGGTCACTATCTAAATATCTTTTTAATAGTATTTTAAAAATGATATTTATAGAATACCTTTTAAAATTTAAGTTGGAAACTATGTCTGTGCAGTGCCATTTTAACTTAAAAAAGTATCTATTTTCTTCTCCCTTCATTTCATATATCAAAAATAAATCTATTATGCTTTCCCAAAGATAACAATAATTGCTTCTGAAATTTTCATAATAAACAAGTATTATATAAAAACCTAACAATAAGTTCAAACCAATAAAAACAATAAAGAGTAAGCAAGAGAAAAAAATAAAGGGAAATGTTCTTACATTTCAGTTTACATGATTGCGTCTTTCTAGGCTAAGGGTAGATAAACAAACACTATTTTTTGTATTGCTAAGTTCTTCTCAATGCCAAGTACAACTTCAACCTAATAAATAAAAATGACAGTTCCATGATATATCTGCACAAGACCTCTAGTTGAAAACGGAATATAACACAGAAGTTATTTTGAACTATTAAATGTCATGCTTTGTAATATTTTTGTGGTATTTAATGTTGCCTGAATACATTTTTAAAATTAGACCTTTTAAGATAATTGTGGGTTCACATGCAGTTGTAAGAAATAACACAGAGAGAGTTGTTGTATACTTTAGCCAGGTCCCCAGCAATGTTAACATTGTTAAGTGTTTCTATTTAAACAAACATGTCACCAGCAAAATTTATTTCTTTCTGACTCGTATGCATTTTAGTTATGTTTCTTGCCTTATTGCACTGGCTAGCACTTTTGTCACAATTTTGACTAAGAATAGTGGGAGCAGACATTCTTGTTTTGTTCCCAATCTTGAGAGAAGTCTTCAGTTTTTCACCATTATATATAATGTTTGCTGCAATTTTGTTTGTTTTTACAATGTTTCTTATCGAGTTGAGGAAGTTTTCCTCTATTCCCATTTCTCTAGAAGTTTTAAAAATTATATATGGGTAAATTTCTGAGGCTGAGCACGGTGGTTCACACCTGTAATCCCAGCACTTTAGGAGGCTGAAGTGAGAGAATCACTTGAGACCAGGAGTTCAAGACCAGCCTGGGCAACATAGTGTGACCCTGTCTCTACAAAAGATTAACAACAACAAATTAGCTGGGCATGGTGGCTTGCACCTGTGTTCTCAGCTACTATAGAGGCTAAGGTGGGAGGATTGCTTGAGCCTGGGAGGTCAAGGCTGCAATTGAGAAGATCCTGTGATTTTTTTCTTTTTTAGCCTGTTAATAAGATTGATTCATTTTCAAATACTAATCTGGCCCTATATTCCTGGAATAAACCCCACTTGGTTATGGTGTAAATTATTTTTATATATTGCTGAATTCTATCTGCTAATGATAAGGATGTTTGCATCTACATTTGTGAGAGATATTTGTCTTTAATTTTCTTTTTATTTCTGTACTAGCTTTGTCTGGTTTTAGTATTAGGATAATACAACTTCATAAAAATGAATGCGAATGTATTACCTTCTCTCTATTTTCTGAAAGATGCTATGAAAAATTAATATTAACTATTTAATATAATTATCCACTGTAACCATCTGGGAATTGAGATTTCCCTTTTAGGAGTTATGAATTACAAATTACTGATGCAAATTACGAATGCAAATTTCATGATAGTTATGAGGCACTTAATTGATATATTTTGTGTTTGATGAGTTATAGTAGTTTGTTTTTTGATGAATCAATCTATTTCATATAAGTTGTCAAGTTTATGTGTGCAAAATTGTTTTAGTATTTCCTGATGATTATTTTTATGTTTTCAGGGTCTGTAGTGATATCCTTGACTCATTCCAGGTATTGGAAATGTGTATCTTTTCTCTCTTCTTTTCTCTGTCTGTCTTACTTAATTACAAAATTGAGGTTTGTCAATTTTATTGACTTTTTAAAAAAACAAGTTTTTTTCACCAATTTTCTCTATTGTTTTTATGTTTTCAGTTTCATTGAGTTTTGCTCTTCCTTTTATCCTTCTTTTGGCTTGGTTTGGGTTCAAGGTACTCTTCTTTTTTTTCTAGTTTCTTCAGATGAGAATTGTGATTATGGGTTTGAGACTTTTCTTCTTTTCTAATATTGGCATTTAGTGATAAAAGTTTTCTTCTCAGCAATGCTTGAGTTTTGTCCACAAATTTTGATATGTTGAACTGTGATTTTCATTCAACTCTATCTGTTTTTGTTTATCTTGAGGATTTCTTTTTGACCCATGGATTATTTAGAAATAGGATGTTTCATTTCCAAGGGTTTGGAGATTTTCCTGTAATTTTCTTGTCATTCATTTCTAGTTTGATTTGATCATGGTCAGAAAACATGCTTTGAACGATTTCAAACTTTAAATGACCTTCATTGAAAAGCCAAAAAAATAACAGATATTGGTGTGAAGTTGCAAAGAAAAGTGAACACTTACGCATTGTTGTTTGGAATGTAAATTAATTCAACCACTGTGGAAAGCAGTTTGGAAATTTCTCAAAGAATGAACAGTTGAAGCAGCATTCAAGCCGGCAGTCCTGTTACTAAATACATAGTCAAAGGAAAATAAATTGTTCTACCAAAAGGACACATACACTTGTATGCTCATTGCATCACTGTTCACAATAGCAAAGACGTGGAATTAACCTAGGTGCCCATCAATGGTGGGTTAAATAAAGAAAATGTGGTACATATATGCCATGGAATACTATGCAGCCATAAAAAGAATAAAATCATGTCCTTTACAGCAACACAGATACAGTGGAGGCCATTATCCTAAGTGAACTAATACAGAAACAGGAAAGCAAATACTGCATGTTCTCATTTATAAATTGGAGCTCAACATTGGGTGATCATGAATATAAAGATTGGAACAATAGGTACTGGAGACTAGCAGAGGGAGGAGAGAGGGAGGAGGACAAGAGCTGAAGAACTTCCCATTGGGTACTATGCTTACTACCTGGGTGACAGATTCAGTCACACCCTAAACCTCAGCATCAAGCAATATAACTTTGTAACAAACCTGCACATGTACCCCTTGATTCTAAAATAAAAGGAAAAATAAAAACAAAATAAAATAAAGTAACAAAAAATTATTGAGGTTTGTTTTACAGCAAGAATATGGTCTATCTGGGTATACATTCCATGGTTGTTTTAAAAAAAGCATATTCTGCTATTGCTGCATAGAGTGTTCTAAAAATGTTGATTATATCTGTTCTCAAATGGTATTATTGAGTTCCATATCCTTCTGATTATTTGTCTAGTTCCATCAATTTTTGAGAGAAGGATGTTGAAATCTCTATGAATGTGGATGTGTCTATTTCTCATTTCATTTCTGTCAGTTTTTGCTTCACATATTTTGCTTGCCATATGTGTTGTTTGGTGCATATACATTTAGGATTGCTATATCTTATTGGTGGATTGGTCTGTTTTATCATAATATCTGTCTCTGATAATATTCTTTGCTCTGAAGTTTATTTTATCTAATATTAACATAGCCATTCATCTTTTATTTTTATTAATATGTGCATGGTGTATATTTTTCCATCCTTTACTTTTGACAAGCTCATATTATTATATATCAAGTGGGTTTCTAACATTCAGTACATAGTTGGGTCACATTTATTAATCCACTTTGCTGATCTCAGACTTATTGGTCCATTTAGATTACTTACATTTAATATATTTGTTGATATGATGGGGCTTAAATTTGCTATTTTATTTTTTGTCTGTTCTAGTTTTCTCATTTCTGCTTCATTTTTCCTGTCTTCCTATGACTTACTCAAACATTTTTAGTATTTTTAAATTTATTTATAGTATTTTTATGTATAGTATTATAATGTTACTTGTTCAAGTGAAGTATAGAACAAATATCTCCCTTTATATTCCTTTATCTTACCCTGTTTATGATGTAATTGTCTTAGATATTTTCTCTACATTAATTTAGAATCACATCAGTGTTCTAATTTTTAACTATTAAACATAATTTAGAAGACTCAAAAAGAGAAGAAAAATGTATTGTGTATTGCGTTTACTCATAACTTAGATTATCTTCTTCTTTCTTCTTTCCTGATATCACAAGATTCCTTCGTTTATCATTTTCTTTGTTAAGAGTATTGACTTAAGCAGTTCTTTTAGAGTAGATGACAAATTCTTTAGGTTTCTGGTTGCAAATTCTCTTACTTTTTTTTCATCTGAGTCTTGATTTTGCATTCATCCCTGAAGGGTCTTTTCACTTAGATATACTATTCTGACTTAACCGTCCCTCTTTAGATACGTGAGGTATGTTGTGTCACTTCCTTCTGGCCTTTATGGTTTTTATAAGAAATCCATTGTCATTTAAATTGCTTTTTCTCTGTGGGTAAAGTATTGTTTCTCTCTTGCTGTTTTCAAAATTTTTTCTTTGTAGTTAAAAAATTTTGACTATGTTTCTTGTGGTAGATTTCTTTGGGGTTATCTTGCTTGAAATATACCCAGCTTCTTCTTTTTGAATCTGTGAGATTATTTTTCTTTACAAATTTGGGAAGTTTTTAGTAACTCATTCTTGAAGTACATGTTAATCGTTGCCCTTTATTCTCTTATTCCAGGTCTCTAATAAAATGAGTGGTAGAATTTTGTTATAAGCCCACAGATCCCTAAAGCTTTGTTAAATTTTTTCTCAATCTGTTTTCTCTCTGCTGTTCAGATTGGGTAAATCCTCTTGTTCCATTTTCAAGTCCATTAATTCTTCATTCTGCTCCATCCATTCTGCTATTAACCCCATCTATTGAGTATTTGATTTTGGTTATTATATTTTTCAAAATGTTCATTTGGTTCTTCTTTATATCTTCTATTTCATTTTCAGACTTTTTTTTTAAATCTTTTTCTTTTTGCTGAGACTCTTTCTTTTATTCAAGTATGTTGTATGTTTGTAGTTTCTCATTAAAGAATTTTTATGATTATTGCTATAACATCTTTGCAAGTAATTCTAACATCTCTAGTCATTTTGCTGTTGGCATTTAATGATTATCTTTTTTACTCTATTTGAAATTTTCTTGGTTCTTGATATGGTTTTATATTGAAATCTGAGGATCTTGACTATCATAAGACTCTGGGTCTTGTTTAAACCTTCTATTTTTGCTCTCCTCCTTTCATAACTCCTCACCTGGATGAAAAGGACAGCACTTCATTACTACCAGCTGTAGGTGTGAGTACAGGTCCCCTCACACCTTCTGTTGATGCCTTATTACCAGCAGGCAGAGTAGAAGTTCTGGTTTCTCTAAATTTTAGTTGAATCTGTAAACTGAAATACTTATAATGCTGTTGAGAATATAAAATGAAATAATGCATGTAATATATCAAGCCACTGTCTGATGTAGAATAATATTACTAACATTTATGATTTTGAAAATTAATAACAAAGTTGGAGGGAATACACTACCAACTTCAAATGCTAATATGAAGTTATAATGAGAAAGATAATGTGGCACTGGTGTAAAAATAGACATGCTTATCAATGGCGCAGAATTAAAAGAATAGAAATTAACTTCTGCTCTGATAGGCAATGGAGTTTCCAAAAAGCACTAAATCAATTCACTGGGGGAAAGATGGTATTTTTTTAACAAATAGTGTTAAAAGAATTGGATCTATAAAAAATAGACTTGAACCCTACTCACACTACACACAAACATTGACTGGAAAATGGATCAGAGACTTAAATGTAAGAGCTAAAGCTATAACACTTTTAGAAGAAAATGAAATAGAAATCAAGCACACAATAAACAAGGAAAAATGATAAGTTAAACTTCAAGGAAATTGTAAACTCTTATGCTTTATTGTTTTAATTTTTTTTCCTGTTGCATATCTAGAAAAACTCTTATGCTTTAAAAGACACTGATAAGGCAGTGAAAAGGTAAGTCACAGACTGGGATTTGAAAAAAAGTTTTATACATCTAATTTAAAAAGAAATCAAAAAAACAGCATCTAGAATATAGAGAAATTTTATGACTAACAAATAAGGCAAGTAACACCATTCAAAAATGACCAAAGGAGTTGTGTAGCCATTTAGCCAAATAAGTTATGCAAATGGATAATAAACATGTGAAAAGATGCTCAACATCATTAGAAATTAGAGGAGCACAAATTGAAATCACAAGGTACTAGCGTACATCCACTGAAATGACTATAATTAAAAAGTCTAATAATAGCAAGTATTTGTGGGGATGTGATGAAACTCGAATTCTCATACATTGTTGGTGGGATTGTAAAATCTTAAAAACAACCTGGCAATTTCTTTAAAATTTAGGAATGTAGTTACATACAATCTCAAAATTCCACTCCTGGAAATCAACTCAAGATAAATGAAGCATACACCTAAACTTTATTTGTGAGCATTCACTGCAGAATTATTGATTATGACCCCAAACTGAAAATAATCCAAATCTCAATCACTAATCAACAGACAAGATGTGAAATGTCCATAGTGTGGAATGATATTCATCAATAAAAAGGAATGAACTATTGAAACAGTCTACAACATGGATAAAACTAAAAAATAATCCAGTCAAAAAGACTACATATTTTGTTGTCCTATTTATTCAAAATTTCTAGGAAAGACACATCTATAGGGACAGAAAGCAGATCAATGGTTTCCAGGGGTGGAAGGTGAGAGTGGGATTGATTAAAAGGCAGCCGGATAGAAATTTGTGGAGTGATGGAAGTCTTCTAAAGTTGTATTGTGGGGATGGCTATGAAACTGTAAATTTGCCAAAAATCATTGAACTGTATATAGTATTCCTCCCTTGTCCATGGTTTTGCTTTCCATGGTTTCAGTTACCCACGGTACAATACCATAAGACATTTTGAGAGAGAAAGAGAGAGGCCACATTCACATAATTTTTTTATAATAGGTTGTTATACGTGTTCTATTTTATTAGTAGTTACTGTTAACCTCTTATTGCGCTTAATGTACAAATTAAATTTTTTCCTAAGTGCATATGTATGGGAAAAACATAGTAGACCTAGGGTTCAATACTGTCATGGTATGCATGGTTTCAGTCATCCTCTCCTGGGGTTATTGAACCATACCCTTCCAGGATAATGGGAAACTACCATCCTTATAAAGGATGAATTTTATGGTATATAAGTTTTATCTCAGTGAAGCTGTAAAAAGAAGCAAATTTCTGTAAAAACCAACAACCAAAATACGCTGGGTGTGGTGGCTCAGGCCTGTAATCCCAGCACTTTGGGAGGCCGAGGTGGGCGGATCAGGAGGTCAGGAAATTGAGAACATCCTGGCCAACATGATGAAACCTCGTCTGTACTAAAAATACAAAAATTAGTAGCCGGCTGTGGTGGTGCATGCCTGTAATACCAGCTACTCAGTAGGCTGAGGCAGGAGAATCACTTGAACCCGGGAGGCAAAGGTTGCAGTGAGTCAAGGTCTCACCACTGTACTCCAGCCTGGGTGACAGAATGAGACTCTGTCAAAAAAAAAAAGAAAGATGAAAGAAAGAAAGAGAGAGAGGGAGGGAGGAAGGAAGGAAGGAAGGAGAGGGAAAGAAAGAAAGAAAAAGAAAGAAAAGAAAGAGAAAATTAAAAATGAGATTTGTGATTGTCAAGAGATATTTGAAGTATTATTTGGTATTATCAACTGCTGTGAAAATTCAGTTTTGCTTTTACTCTCAAGGAGGAAACTGTAATAGCAGCTATTTTTCAAAATTGTCTGTGGTGCTAGCTTTCCTGCTTGTACTACTACGGTGTGCAGTTTCTAATGAGATTCTCTAGAAATGATCAAAGTGTTTGTCACTATGGCATCCAACCATTTTGAACAAACTTTCACTGGACATGCAGCCACCTGCCCAGGAGAGAGGTACCTAATCCTTACCATTTTCTAATTTTGGGTGCCAGAGTCTTTTTTTCAGATGGCAATTGATCAATGAATTAATTTGGAAGAGCTTGTCTATAGGTTTTCTATACTAGAACATAAGAAAAACCTACATTAAATATGCAGACATATGCAAATGGAGTATGGTGAGGATTCAATCATACAATGACCTTCTAAATTTTAAAGCAGTATGAAAATATACAATGTTATTATTCTGGCATTTTCATTTATTTCTTATAGGTTTTCCAAGAAAAAATACATAATGAAAAATATAATCATATATATAGACATATATGTATATAGGTATACGCATAAATGTATACACATTTGCATATATATACATACATGCTTATAACCACATACATATCCATATACATAAGCCTACATAGATTTGCTTTTATTTTATTTTATTTTATTTTATTTTATTTTATGATGGAGTCTCGCTCTTGTCCTCCAGGCTGGAATGCAGTGGCCGAATCTCAGCTCACTGCAACCTCTGCCTCCCGGGGTTCAAGTGATTCTTCTGCCTCAGGCTCCCAAATAGCTGGGATTGCAGGCACCTGCCACCATGCCCGGCTAATTTTTGTATTTTTAGTACAGATGGGGTTTCACCATGTTGGCCAGGCTGGCCTCAAACTCCTGACATCAAGTGACCCACCCACCTTGGCCTCCCAAAGTGTTGGCATTACAGGCGTGAGCCACTGTGCTTCGCCCCTGGCTGTTATAAATTGAATTGTATCTTCCTAAAACATATGTTTAAGTCTTAATTCCCAGTACCTCAGAACATGACCTGATTTGGAGATAAAGTTTTTATGGATATGATCAAAATGGGGTCATCTGGGTTGACCTAATCCAATATGACTGATGCCCTCATTAAAAGTGAAATTTTGGATACTGAGACACATATGGGGGGGAAGACAATGTGGAAAGACACAGGGAGAAGACAGCTGACTACCAGCCATGGAGAGAGACCTGGAACAGGCCCTACCTCACAGCCCTTGGAGGGAACCAATCCTTCCCTCACAAGGAATCAGGACACCTTGATTCTGGACTTCTGACCCCCAGAACTATGAGACACAATAAATTTCTGTTGTTTAGGCTCCTGTGTTGCTTAAGCTGATCTAGAAAACTAATACATTGGCTCATAAGCTCCTTACTAAATTTTAAGATCCTGACACATTTAAATTACTCTGGACATACTAATAAATGAAACTACTATACTAGAATGTCTAGCATTACACTGAAATCCAAAAGTTCAACTTTATTAATCTCCAATCTTCAAAATAGGGTTCCTGCATGTATATGCATATATATGTATATTGATCATCATCCTTTATTCACTCAATTCCTATTGAGTGTTGATTATATGAGTAAAAGTGCTGTGGCATTGTAGATAAAACAGGTATAATGTTATCTATCTGCCTACCTACCTACCTACCTATCTACCTACCTTGCTGTCTATCCATCTATCTAGCTGTCATCTGTCAGTCCTGCCTCCTTATTCTGTATGTAACCTGAATAAGTGGCCTCATGCTTGATTTCTTTATTACCCTGACACATTGCCGCCTTCCTTATTCGAGAAAAGAGGTGCTTTATAAACATATTGAATTATTGATCCACCCTCACTTTGAGAAAATCCCATCTTCAATGCTCTCTTATTGCATGAATATATCGTCTATCATGTCTAGGTATCTCTTACCAAAATGTCTTTAAGGACCTTTCTTTAAAGGTCTCATAGATGCTTAAACAAAAAGCATATTGGAAGCGAGCTTATAGACACCTCCACATATCCCTGTCTTATCACCATCCATCCAGCAACATGAAGCAGAATCTAAAAGTTAAGCTTGGACCCCGTATCTAATATGTTGTTACATCCAGCAGAGTTACCTTTCTAAGAAATTCATTTCTTTCCCTCTCTCCCACCAATCCCAACCTTCATTTGAATCCAAGTTCGGCATCACCTTCCCTTTGGACTATTGTGACTTTTCTCCTAAATGACCTACTGATATTCTTTCTTAATCCTTCCAATCTATTCTTTACATTGCATTCAAAAGGATCTTCTCAATATCAAATCTGATCATGAAACATCCCTGATGGAAAAATTCAAAGCTTTCTCTTGCTTTTAGAATAAATATGTAAGTCCAATCACATCCTCTACAGCCCAGACATCTAGTCTGATATCTCTTCCACATCAGTGGACTCAGCTCTCACGAATTGCCCTTGTTCTTCCCATCCAAGTTATATTGACCTTTCTATATCTTTCTGTTCTCCTTCCTGTCTAGTAAATTCCCACTCATCAGTAATCTTTGGGTCAATTGTCTTCTTTGGGAGGTCTTTCCTAATGTTCTTGAACAGATAAAATTCTTCTATTTTAGGCTTTTATATTACCATGGATTTATTTGTTATGCCACATAACAAATTTGATATTTCATATTTACTTATATAATTATTTTGTGAATATCTGTCTCCCTACCAGCATCTAAGCTTCCAGATTTTAGAGATAGCACATGTTCTCTGTTTAAAACTGATTAATCTGTACCCACTTTCAGGATAATAATGTATTTATATAATGAATAAATGAACACAACAGCTCTCACAATCTCAACCCTTGGAGATCATGACTTGCTAAATTTGAAGAGGGAGTATTAATGTCAGTTTTAATGAATGTCTTTTGCATTAAATTTGAATTGGGGAAAAACATAATCGCAAATGAAATGCCAGGGGTAAACACAGGTATAATACAAACAGACCTCTATGTTTACAAAAGTTGGTCATATATTTGAAAAGAATAATTTATAGATCAGTTTATATTTATTCACAGCTTTTTAAATTGAGAAAGGTCATTTTAGAAGGCAAACATCTTACAGATTTAATGATTTAAAATATGTTTTTATAGATATGATTCAGTCTACATAAACCAAGCGAATTCCATGAGCTTTTCTCTGTGAAATTGTTGCTGTTGATAGCTAATGTTTGCTTGAAGAAAAAAAATTAAAGAATTAAAACAAACAAAAAGCCACGTATTTGAGTTACCACTGTACATGCTTCTAATAAAGCTTCCCTCACTAGACTCAGAGCTTCTTACTAGAATGACTCTTTTCTGTTCATTGTGTTTTACTAGCACCATGTCAAAAATTCGTCATTAGAGATGGGCTTTTTTTTTTTTATTATACTTTAGGTTTTAGGGTACATGTGCACAACGTGCAGGTTTGTTACATATGTATCCATGTGCCATGTTGATTTCCTGCACCCATTAACTCGTCATTTAGCGTTAGGTATATCTCCTAATGCTGTCCCTCCCCCCTCCCCCCACCCCACAGCAGTCCCTGGAGTGTGATGTTCCCCTTCCTGTGTCCATGAGTTCTCATTGTTCAATTCCCACCTATGAGTGAGAACATGCGGTGTTTGGTTTTTTGTCCTTGCGATAGTTTACTGAGAATGATGTTAAAAAATCAGGAAACAACAGGTGCTGGAGAGGATGTGGAGAAATAGGAACACTTTTACACTGTTGGTGGGACTGTAAACTAGTTCAACCATTGTGGAAGTCAGTGTGGCGATTCCACAGGGATCTAGAACTAGAAATACCATTTGACCCAGCCATCCCATTACTGGGTATATACCCAAAGGACTATAAATCATGCTGCTATAAAGACACATGCACACGTATGTTTATTGCGGCACTATTCACAATAGCAAAGAGTTGGAACCAACCCAAATGTCCAACAACGATAGACTGGATTAAGAAAATGTGGCACATATACACCATGGAATACTATGCAGCCATAAAAAATGATGAGTTCGTGTCCTTTGTAGGGACATGGATGAAACTAGAGATGGGCTTTTTAAGACATTATGTGTATTTAAAACCTCATCATACTCAGTCATAGTGAGACTATATAAGATATAGCTTTGTCATATACTGCTAATAAAAAATAAATGCATCTAATATTTTTGCAGAAAAATTGGCCAATATTTCAAAAGCCTTTAAGGTTGGAGTATACTAAGACCCATAATTTCCACTTCTAGAAATAATTATTTGAAGATTTCAGAAAGTAAACAAAGCTACAAGTACATGAGATTACATTGTACCATATTTTATAAAAGCTTAGTATTTAAAATATTCCTGAGGTAAAGGGCTGTTAATACAAACTACGTTACATCTATTTAACTGAATACTAATAAGCTATTAAATAGGTTCAGCTGTTAACTCTCAACTCCATATGGTTGTCTAATATACATCACAAACCTCTTAGGGTTAAAATAAAATTCTTGATCCTGGCCTCTACAATTCTGTTCTTCTTCTACTTTTCTTCTATTTCAGGAACAGGTACCACTGTTCTTCCAATCATGAGGCCAAATATCTACAGTGCTGTTGTTTAATATGCTGACCACTAGACACACGTGGCTCTTGAGCCATTGAAATGTGTGGGGTTCACCCGAATTAAGATGTGCTGTAAGTGTAAAACACAAACCAGGTTTCAAAGGGTTAGCACAAAAAAAATTTAAAAGAATGTAACATAGCTTATTAATATTTTTATTAATTACATATTGAAATAATATTTTGAGTATGGTGAATAAAGTACATCATTAAAATTAATTTCTCTTGTTCCTTTTACTTTTTTTTAAACTGGCTACTAGAAAACAAATTACATATGTGCCTTACACCTTTTTCTGTTGGACTGTGTTGATCTAGAGCTGATATTAGTTTTTCTCATTTCCTCAGATACCACCCCAATTCCCAGACATTGGCAGACCCTGTTTCACCATTCTCCAATACCTACTGTGAGCCTGCCTGTCTCCGCGACAGTTTTCACAGTCCGGGAACCTATGATCTCTGCCCTGGCCACTGCAAGAGCCTGCTACTTGATCTCTGTGCTTCTCCTCCAGCCTCTGTCTAGTAAAATCTGCACCCAGAAGCCAGAATGATCTTTCTTTAAAAATATTAATCAAAGCATAGCACTTACTGGGCACTGTGGCTCATATCTGTAATCCCAGCGTTTCAGGAGGCTGAGGCAGGAGGATCACTTGAGGCCAGGAGTTTGAGACCAGCTTGAGTAACACAGCAAGACTTCTGCTTCTAAAATCATTATTATTATTATTATTATTATTAGCCAGGAGTGGTGGTGCTTACCTGTAGTCCTAGCTACTCGGGAGTCTGAGGTGGGAGGATCATTTGAATGCAGGATTTCAAGGCTGCAGTGAGCCATGATCGTGCCATTGCATTATAGCCTGGGCAACAGACAGAGTGAGATCTTGTCTCTAAATAAATAAATAAAACAGGCAAAGGGCATGGCACTTGTATAATTTCCTATAACACTGAAGATAAACTCTAAATTTGTTTACTTGGGATTCAAAACCTTACAAATTTTGGCACCTAAAAATCTTTCATCCCTTTATATGCAATATTCTCTCCACCCACCCCACACCCTTTTTCCTGTTATGCCAACATTCCAAGGCCTTGGGACATTTCATCTCAATGTTCTCTCTGTCTCATTTCACAAATATGATCTGCCAACATAATTCTTTCTTCTTGTCATTCAAATCTTACAATTCAAATACTATGGATTCAGAGATTTTTTTTGGACCACTTAAACCAATCGTTCTCTATTCCATCACTGTACATTATTTTTCTACCTTACATGAATCAACATCTGATATTTTCTTATTTGTGCGTGTATTTATTGTGTTTAATTTATCACTAGAATACAAGCTCCCTGGGAGCAATTACCTCCTGCCTATCTAGGTGTCTGCCATGTCTAGAACAATACCTGACACACAACAGGAATATTATAGACAGTGCTTGAGAAAGAAATGAATACATTAATTAGTTAAGAATATTGTGGTTAATGAATGTTTATTGGCACAAAATTGACTGTTAAATGTAAAAAGGTTTATAAAGCCTGTTGCACTGGGTTCCTTCATGTTTGAAAATAATACATACATATGTGTGTGCGTGTATGCAAAAAAATAGGAAGAAAGGAAAGGAAGAAGAAGAAATATAGGAAAATTATACATACGTCAAAGTGGGGGCAAAAGTGGTTATCCCTGAATGGTGAGATAACATGATCTTTATTTTCTTTTTTAAACGCCACTGTTCTTTCTAATTTCAGGAGGGTAGGAGCTTTAAGAAAATGTATATATTGCTTTTATAGTTAAAAGAACAAAATTTTAACAAACAAACAAAAATTTACAGATAAATTAATTCTAGTCTCAACTTCACAATTTCTTCCCAAAACTTAATACTATAATTACTCATTAAATCATATAGCCTCTGTTTAGTAAACACACACGCGTGCGCACACACACACACACACACACAAACTCACACCCGAGTCTTACTTTTCAATAAAAATTTAGAAAAATAAGTTGTAACATATCTTTTACTTCAATTGCACTGTATCAATTTAGCATTATTGTACAAAGGATTCCATGAAATAGGGTAGAGTCTCACAAAATAAGCCCTGATTAGAAATAATTTAATTTTGATTTGATCTTTCCTCAATTAGCAACATGCTCATTTTAGACATTTTAGATATTATCCATTAATCCAAATATTATTGTGTAGAAAGCACCATATCTAATGGATCAGATCAAGCTTGGCTTCCATCAGTCCTGGTGTTGTATAATTTGTTATGATTACAAGAAACAGATAAATGGTTTTAAAAGTTTATACTGTCATTGTTAAACAATATATCATTCTATTACTATAGTCATAAGAAAAGCATGTGAAAGTCAACACAAAAAGTATATAATAATGGAAAGGAGAATATAATATTAAACAGCAACTAGGATATTTTGAACTCAAAGTAAACTAAAATTCTTCGCCTCACAAATAAGCTACTGGTCCAAATCTTATAACATGAAACAATTTTTCAAATGAGAAATAACAGTGAGTAGTCATTTGAAAATAAAGACAGAATTTAAGAAGGTAGGATTTAATTAACCAAACTGGAACATAGCCAGACCTCTTCAGCTAACATCTCTGCTCATTAATAGATAACATTATTCCTGCCCTGCTAAACCCAATGTCAGGAACAGAAAACATCCTTGCTTCTCTTCCTCATTGGTAAATATCCAAAATTAAATAGGATATTAAAATGGAAGCATTTCAATTTTTAAAAAAATGTGTTTCTCTGTAAAAGGGGTATAGCCACTTTTCCACTATTAAGCTGTTACAATTGGGAAGAATTTATGTCTAGGTAATAATATCATCCACCGTACTTTAAAATATAAAATTGAGTGATTAGATCGTTACTGCATACTACAGTGGACTTGTCATGTTTTGTCTAACGAGCTCCTGTTCCTTTCCTTTCTCCAAGTTGCACTCCGTTATTTCAGGAACTACTTCATCCCTGGTCCTTTGAATAAAGTGCTTATTGTGGGAATGGTATCCTGGTCCACCATGATGATGCAGCGACAGATGCACAATTCAAGCCAGCTTATTTTCCAGGATTTTTCAAATTGCATGTAGAGGAGTGACCTTTCTCTCTCCAATAGGAAATCTGAAGCTGTGGTCCCCATAGCATGCTGTCCCCCATTCTGGCCTCACCTAAGGGTGAAGCAAATTGAAATTAAGATTGTGAAATAGATGCCTCGGACATCAATCAGAAATGTTTTTAAAGAGAAAGTGTGAATAAGGAAGCCTTGAGGCTAGAGGACGCTTCATTTGTGTCAGACTCCTTTGGCAAGAGTTGTTACATATTCCAAAAATCAGGTCATGGGAGTTGGCAGTGGTGTCTAACATAGAATAAAGTTTGGGAGATATAATCCTCTCAGAAACAGTAAGAATATTTATAGACATAATTACAACTAATAATTTGATCTGCGCTTGATAAATTATCTTTCATCAAAGAGTTCAAATATCCATCATAATAATGATTCTTTTTACTCATAATATTCTTGGGAAGTAAAAGAAGACTCAATATTATTATATATAATAAGAATATTGTTATACAGCAATATTATATACTAATATATAATATTATAATATCTTTATTACATAATGTTATATGTTATTAATAATAATAATGTTTCAGTGAAAACAGAAACATCAGCTAGGACCAAGCTGGAGAGACAGGGTTAAGGTGGGTACTTGAAGGTACGATTCCAGTCCCTCTTCAGAGCCACCTTTATATCCATCTGTCTAGATCCTGCTGGTTCAATCTATTCCTATAATGCTGCTAACTGTTCCTGTATCTACTGCATCCCCTTCTTAAAAAGCTACTCTCTGTTTAAACTAACCTGATGTTGTCAATTGCAATAAAAAATTCTATATCACCTACAAAGGACACAGGAGATGTGTAAATAGGTAACAATACACACATTTCTGTTTTTCAACATAGATGGCATGGTGCCTTAGGAGGGAGGCTGGGCAACTGCGCTACAGTATTTCATGGGGTAAACATGTGGTACACACAAATAACTGCTTGACTTTTACTTCACTGAAGTTTTGCCCCACATAACCCTATTTGAGCTACATTAAAGGCCTTGCGAAGGGTGCAAACATGTCTTTATTCAGCAATTTTTCCCAAATGTAAACAAATCCGACCAAGATTTTGGAGAAATTCGTGCAAGTTTTACATGCATATGTACTATGTGAATGTGGAATTTACTTTAATATACTTCAGTGAAAGGGCAATTGGATGACCTTAAAATCTTTTTAAAAATCGGCTGGGCACATTGACTCACGCCTGTAATCCCAGCACTTTGGGAGGCCAAGGTGGGTGGATCACCTGAGGTCAGGAGTTTGAGACCAGCCTGGCCAACATGGTGAAACCCCTTCTCTACTAAAAATACAAAAAATTAGCTGGGCATAGTGGTGGGTGCCTGTTATTCCAGCTACTCAGGAGGTGAGGCAGGAGAATTGCTTGAACCCAGGAGGCGGAGGTTGCACTGAGCCATTGCACTCCAGCCTGGGCAATACAGCAAGACTCCATCTCAAAAAAAGTTTTTTAATATAGCATTTGCAAATAGATTTATATCCTGGGAATATCAAATAATCATGGATTATCTATGAGTAGTCTCAGTGTGCATGGGCTCATCACACAAAAGTATTTAAGAAGGTTAGGGAAACATTACTAATATGAGAAAAAACTAATTTGGATGTAGACAAACATTGTTCATTTATTCAACAAATATTTATTTTGCCACTGCTAGATACATATCCAAAAGAAAGGAAATCAGTACATCAAAGAGATATCTATACTCCCTAGTTTGTTGCAACACTATTCACAGTAGCCAAGATTTGGAAGCAACCTAAGTATCCATCAACAGAGGAATCGATTAAGAAAATGGGGTACATAGACACAATGGAGTACTATTCAGCCATAAAAAAGAATGAAACCCTGTCATTTGCAACAACATGGATGAAACTGGAGGTCATTATGTTAAATGAAATATGACAGGCACAGAAAGACAAACTTTGCTTGTTCACATGTATTTGTGGGAGCTAAAAGTTAAAAGAATTGGACTCATGGGGATAGAGAGTAGAAAGACAGTTACCAGGGGCTGGAAAGGATAGTGGGGATTGGAGGAGTGGGTATGGTTAACGGATAAAAAAAATATTTAGAAGAATGAATAAGATCTAGGATATGACAGCAAAACAAGATAATCATAGTCAATGATAATTTAATTGTACATTTATTTTTTTATTTTTCTACTATTATACTTTAGGTTTTAGGGTACATGTGCACAATATGCACGTTTGTTACATATGTATCCATGTGCCATGTTGGTTTGCTGCACCCATTAACTCGTCATTTAGCATTAGGTATATCTCCTAATGCTGTCCCTCCCCCCTCCCCCCACCCCCCAACAGTCCCCGGAGTGTGATGTTCCCCTTCCTGTGTCCATGTGTTCTCATTGTTCAATTCCCACGTATGAATGAGAACATGCGGTGTTTGGCTTTCTGTCCTTGTGATAGTTTACTGAGAATGATGTTTTCCAGTTTCATCCATGTCCCTACAAAGGACATGAACTCGTCATTTTTTATGGCTCCATAGTATTCCATGGTATATATGTGCCACATTTTCTTAATCCAGTCTGTCATTGTTGGACATTTGGGTTGGTTCCAAGTCTTTGCTATTGTGAATAGTGCCGCAACAAACATACGTTTGCATGTGTCTTTATAGCAGCATGATTTATAGTCCTTTGGGTATATACCCAATAATGGGAGGGCTGGGTCAAATGGTATTTCTAATTCTAGATCCCTGAGGAATCGCCACACTGACTTCCACAATGGTTGAACTAGTTTACAGTCCCACCAACAGTGTAAAAGTGTTCCTATTTCTCCACATCCTCTCCAGCACCTGTTGTTTCCTGACTTTTTAATGATCGCCATTCTAACTGGTGTGACATGGTATCTCATTGTGGTTTTGATTTGCATTTCTCTGATGGCCAGTGATGATGAGCATTTTTTCATGTGTTTTTTGGCTGCATAAATGTCTTCTTTTGAGAAGTGTCTGTTCATGTCCTTTGCCCGCTTTTTGATGGGGTTGTTTGTTTTTTCTTGTAAATTTGTTTGAGTTCATTGTAGATTCTGGATATTAGTCCATTGTCAGATGAGTAGGTTGCAAAAATTTTCTCCCATTCTGTAGGTTGCCTGTTCACTCTGATGGTAGTTTCTTTTGCTGTGCAGAAGCTCTTTAGTTTAATTAGATCCCAGTTGTCAATTTTGGCTTTTGTTGCCATTGCTTTTGGTGTTTTAGACATGAAGTCCTTGCCCACGCCAAGTCAATCCTAAGCCAAAAGAACAAAGCTGGAGGCATCACGCTACCTGACTTCAAACTATACTACAAGGCTACAGTAACCAAAACAGCATGGTACTGGTACCACAACAGAGATATAGATCAATGGAACAGAACAGAGCCCTCAGAAATAATGCCGCCTATCTGCAACTATCTGATCTTTGACAAACCTGACAAAAACAAGCAATGGGGAAAGGATTCCCTATTTAATAAATGGTGCTGGGAAAACTGGCTAGCCATATGTAGAAAGCTGAAACTGGATCCCTTCCTTACACCTTATACAAAAATTAATTCGAGATGGATTAAAGACTTACATGTTAGACCTAAAACCATAAAAACCCTAGAAGAAAACCTAGGCAATACCAACTGTACATTTTTAACTAACTAAAAGAGGGTAATTGGATGGTTTGTATCACAAAGGATAAATGCTTGGGGGGATGGAGATCCCATTTACCCTGATTTGATCATTACACATTGTATGTCTGTATCAAAATATCTCATGCACCACATAAATATGTATACCTACAGTACATATATATATATATATATATATATATATATATATGTATATATATTCTGCATCTTCTATATGGCAGATGCTTTTAGAGGCACTAAGTTTTTAGAGGCACAAAGTCTTGCTCTAATGCTATTGTTGTCCTGAAGCAGTGCTGTGCAACAGAAATAAAATGAGACCACACATGCAAGCCACATTTGTAGTTTTAAATTTTCCTAGTGAGAAAATTTCAAGGAGGAAGATGAAGGATCGTAATAAAATACTGTATTTAACTTGCTATGTTTAAGATACTATAATTTCAATATGTAAACACAATTTAAAAATTTTAATGCAATATTTTACACTCTTTTTTCCACATTAAGTATGTAAAGTTCATTGTATATTTTGTTTGTTCTTGTGTTTTTTGAAATATTTTATTTTTAATTTCTGTGGGTACATAGTAGTTGTATATATTGATGGGGTACATGAGCTATTTTGATAGAGGCATGCGATACATAATAATCACATCATGAAAAATGAAGTAACCATCCATTTACATGTTTATCCTCGGTGTTATACACCACCCAATTATATTCCTTTAGGTTATTTTAAAACATACAATTAAATTATTTTTAGTATAGTCACTCTATGGTGCTATCAAATACTAGGTATTGTTCATTCTTTCTAATAATATTTTGTACCCATTAACCATCCCCACCTTCCCCCCACCCCATATTAACCTTTCTAGCCTCTGGGAACCATCCTTCTATTATCTATCATTGTGTGTTTTATACTTACAGCACCCTCAGCTGAGACTAGCCACCTTTCATATGTCCACTAGCACAGGTGGCCGGTGGCTGCCATATTGAACAGTGCAGGTCTACAGGGTAGTAAAAGCTAAGGCCTTATTAAAGTCCAGGCACCACAAGCCTAGGAGATATAGACTGTCCCCATCTTCTCAATAAAGTAATTGAGGTAAAGGAAATTAACTTCGTTACACTCACACAGTGTCTAAGTGTTCTAAGGGTCTATTCTATCCAATAAATCACCCCCAAAAAGTGATTGCCTAAAACAGTAATTTATAATTCTCCCATGCTGTTGTGTGGATTGACCTGACCTGACTAAGAGGCTCTTTCCTGTGCCTGTAGTCCTGTTACTTCAGAACTTGAGTCAACTGAAGGCCTAATTGGGATGGACACAGATGCTGGCTGCTTCCTTCACGTGTCGGGGTTTCCGCTGGATTGGTTAGCACAGCTGGGAGCTTGGTAGACACATCTCTCGTCTTCTGTGTGGCTTTCCATTTGGCTAAGTCCAGGCTTCCACACAGCAAGGCAGTGTCATAGTGATTGACCATGTTAGAGATACCTGCATTTCCCAGAGAATATGTCCCAAGAAGTCCCATGTGGAAGCTGCAAGACTTTTATGACCTAGCCCAAGAAGTCACTATCATCTTTTATTGCCCAGAACCAGCCTGCATTGCTAACGGGACAGATAATGTGTACTAAGAAGTATGGTTTGTTAAGAATCTGTCTTAGGAGATTAGTTTCCAAAATAAGCAGGAGAGTAAGAATTTAAAGTCAATTAGCCAGGCATCAGAGATCATATGCTTAATAACTGTGGTTATTAAATACTATATAATAACTACTGTGCATGTAGAATATACCATATGATATGGTTCGGCTGCATCCCCACCCAATCTCATCTTCAATTGTAGCTCCCATAATTCCCATGTGTTGTGGGAAGGATCCAGTGGGAGATAATTGAATCATGGGGGTGGTTTCCCCATACTGTGCTCATGGTAGTGAATAAGTCTCATGAGATCTGATGGTTTGATAAGGGGTTTCCCCTTTGCTTGGATCTTATTCTCTCTTGCCTGCCACCATGTAAGACTTGTCTTTCACCTTGTGCCATGATTGTGAGGCCTCCCCAGCCACATGGAACTGTGAGTCCAGTAAACCTTTTTTCTTTATAAATTGCCCAGTCTCGGGTATGTCTTTATCAGCAGCATGAAAACAGAATAATACACCATATATCCCACTTACATTTCTATTCCCCAATACCTAGTATTGTGGCTGGAATGTAACATGGACTCAGTGGATACTGCCAAATGAATTAAATAGATGTTGATCTACATATTCTGTTTATCTTTATCTAGAGTTTATGGGACCTTCATTGTGAGATCAGTGTAACAAGAATTCCCAAGTTTTTAATGCATTCAGATCATGATGTTATGTGCTATAGGGAGTATTATAAGGTTTTATGTCCCTTGAAATCAACAGCTGGGTCTCATTCTTTTTGGATCTCCCCATACTGAATAGTGCAGTGTTAATCATTTAGTATGCACTTGATAATTATGTTGGATTTAAAAGAGTATAACAGGAAATCTAAACCAGAATCCTACAGGCAAGGAAAGCTATGGAATATTGATTCAGGTTTCCAGACACTTATATAGGGAGAGCTTAGATTGAAAGGAATGGCATTGAATAGCAACAGATACTAGCACACCATGTCACCTTTTCTACTGTGTGTATACATTTTGAAATTCATTCTAGCTGCCTAGCTAGAACTAGCTGGAAAGATGGTATAATTCATAAAGCTAATAACCTTTTTGGCACATAGTGTGTGATATGGCACCTGGATTCTAAACACCTATGTGATTTGTGCTGCCAAAGGTGACTCAGTGGCTGGGAACTTTTTATTCATCTTACAGTAAACTGGAGGAATTTGTAGCTTTATTATTTTCTTCCAAAGATTGACTAAAAAAATACTGCCACTCATCGTAAATAATTATCACCATAAAATATTTATAGGCTAAGACATGTGGATATGCCTTGAGGACTTTCCCATGAGGAAAACCTAATAATGTTTAATAGATGCAAATGGTAACATTATATCAACTGAGTATAGCAATAAGGAAAAACTTCAGTGAAAAATTCCCATTTTCCTAGTTATTATCATTATATACAGACTGGAGCTTCTCTTGGATGATTTTAGACTAATTTCCCCATTGGAGTTTCATGCTGGAGTGATACATGAAGTCCTGATTTGCTTCCTCTTTCTTCCTAATATCTGAGTGCTTTCATATTGATTTTCAGAAAAGCATTAGCTAATTCACAGAGAAGTTTTTGTGTAGGACCTGAATAACCTTACGCGTGGTGCAACGCTGTAACTCATCTTCTTTCACAGGCAGTTTAATGAGCAACACATGAAAGCACAGAATCTATTCTCACGGAAAAGTTTCAACAATTCAAAACAATCACAGCATCTATGCATATTACGGTATTCCTCATGGTGCTGAGAAACACTGAGTTTATACTTTCAAAACATCAGGAACATGCCTGGCATACAAACCTTAACAAATATTAGAAGTTATTATTATTATCATCTATATCATTATAATCAAGTCTTTAACAAGGTTTAGTTTTTTTTCAGTACAACCGTAATTTGTTTTAATATAGGCATATTAGTATTTACTATACTTTCCTTCTTAAAGTACTGTCTGTAGGATAACACTACTGAATTAGCAAGATGATGTCATCCTATAAGCTTTCATTTTCTAAAGTGTAAATAAGTATGGCTTCAATCACAGTCATTCTTAGTTTGCACTATTGTCTGGAAATGGGCTTTATAGCTAAAGCATATTGGCTCGACATAAGAAAAAAAATCGTAAATGGTTTTTGATGGCTCTTTGCAAAATATAACCAATTATTGATTTGAAATCCTGCTTAGCCACAACAGAATACTCTGTAATCAATTACATTTGGGGGTTTAACCTATAGATAGAAGACGTGAAAAAACTGAGTTAATGACTTTTCAACTGGCCCAGTGATATCCCTGGGGGGCAAAATGTAATCCTCAGGACTGTCGGTAATTTCCAATTGTTGCTGCCACACTTGCTGTTGGGGGCAGAGCTTCCTATGGCTGTGCCAAGAGGCTACTCTAGACCATCACTTATGTTTCCGCAATAAAAGACCAATGCAAGCCGTTTTGTTCCTCTCTTTTCCAAATACTACTGATCTTCCTATTTCCATGGTAACCGACTCCTGCTGGCATGATCAAGAAAAACCTGATTTGGGATTTTAATTAATTGCTTAGAAATGGAAATGTAACAGGGACTGGCAGTTCAGCTAAGCACATTTTGCAAAGTGAATAAAAATAGAGATTCTGAAATACTTGAAATTGTTTCAGTGGCTGTAGCACATCTTTTGCTAGACACCTTAATTTATTCCATTCTCCAAAATAAATCTGCCAAAAGTACTAAGCCATTTTGTCAACACAAATCATTTTGGCAAATACTTTAATCCCTCTTCTAAACAAAATGCATTGTAATTTAAAAAATCTAACCCATTGGTGTGAACCCACTGGGTCCCATCTAAAAATACTCCTGAGACTTTAGTAGATCATGTTTAAAGGAGCTGTCATCTCCTATTTGTACAGGATAGTCCCTGTTCTTGTTGCTTGCTGAGGAATAAATTCCTTGAACTTCACCATAGCAGTGGCTTCTACCTATTAGAGAAATGAAAGCTTTAAGGTTAATTTTTTTTTTTTTTTTTTTTTTTTTTTTGCAGACAGATTAAGAGCATGGGCTTTGGAGCCAGACTGATAGCTTAAACTCTCAGTGCCTGTATTTACTAGTTGTATTACCTCGAGTAAGTTTCATAACCAATCAGAACTTAAGTAAAGTTCCTCATAGATACACCTCTTCACATACCTCACAGCAATACTTCTTCCTACACACAAGATAACAATAGGGTCAGCATTTATAAGGTTGCAGTGAGGATTATATATGTTAATAGATGGAAAATCCTACAACAATGCGTAGAGATAGTAATAGATTTAGTAAATATGTTATTAATCTTAAATTTGTATCTTAGCCTATCCATATGCAAACTCTATTTTGAGTTTCTTATAATACTTGGTTTTAAATCTTCCCTTTAAAACTACAACACATCAAAAAAAGAATTTTTTAAAAATTGATTTTCATTACGAACTGTGACCTGTCATTTCTGTAGAGAAATATTAACTCTTGCTATAAGGTACATAAAACAATGCCATCTAGGGCAAAATAGATTTTTTTAAATATTTAAAAGTAATGCTGGGCGCGGTGGCTCATGCCTGTAATCCCAGCACTTTGGGAGGCCGAGGGGGGCGGATCACAAGGTCAAGAGATCGAGACCATCCTGGCCAACACGGTGAAACCACGTCTCTATTAAAAGTATAAAAATTAGCTGGGCGTGGTGGCAGGCGCCTGTAGTCCCAGCTACTGGGGAGGCTGAGGCAGGAGAATCGCTTGAACCCAGGAACTGGAGGTTGCAGTGAGTCGAGATCATGCCATTGCACTCCAGCCTGGGTGGCAGAGCGAGAAGCTGTCTCAAAAAAAAAAAAGAAAAAAAAATTTAAAAGTAAAAATTTCTACAATAACAAGAAGAGGAGTGATGCATTTTCAAGGTGTTTCTGAAATAGGCAAAACCCTTGCCTGACTTGCAAGTATTTTAGTTATTCAAAGATAACAAATTATCATAGGCACAAAGGACAATAATAGTAATTAAATATTATTTATTGATGTAGTTGATGAAATAATCAGATTGAGCATTCTTGTACATATGGTGGCAGGTGCCTGTAATCTCAGCTACTCGGGAGGCTGAGGCATGAGAATCACTTCAGCCTGGGAGGCAGAGGTTGCAGTGAGCCAAGATCATGCTACCTCATTCCAGCCTGGGAGATAGAGCAAGGCTCTGTCTCAAAAAAATAAAATAAAAAAATAATAAAAATAAAAATAAAAACATTGCCATAGCTTGTACATATATATATATATGTACATATTCTACCATAGGTTTTAGAAATTTATATAATAAGCCATAATAGGAAAGATAATATATTCAAAATTACTTGGAAAAATAACTCTAATTATTAAATACAGCCTTCCTCAATTATTAACTGAGATCCTTGATCAACACTTTTGAGTATGAGTTATTCCACCTTTACTATCATCGCCGTTATTAAACAATAATAAGAACAAACTTATATGGAGCCAGATGCTGTAAGGAATAAAACAGGAGGGTGAATATTATGTTGCGCTTGCTATAGAAAGGAACCTGAGATCTCTTACTGTAGAAAATAATGTTCACAAACATTACAGGCAACGGAAGCAAGGGGAACAAGATCGGAAAGTATTAAATGTGAGTCAGGTATGGAACTAACTATTGTTCAAGCATTGGTTTCATTTTTAAAGCCGTTTCTCAGAGTAAATTCCATTCACCAGTGAGCATATTTCTGACCTCAAAGATCAGGGAACTCCTCTGGCTGTACATTCCCACAGCATCCTGTCCTCGCAACTGTGGCACATTCATCACACTTGTAATTGCCTGTCCAATGTGGCTTTCTCACTAAATTATCTCCACAAGGCTCAAGATAATCTTGTCTAGTTCATTTTTGCACCCTGAACGTAGTGTCTGGAAGAGAATAGAGATTGAATAAATGTTTATGTGAAATTGAAATTAAGTATTAACTGGTCTCCAAAATCTATATTAGAACATAGTCATGCCTAGCAATCATACCATGTCTCATAAGAAGATACTGTCCATGTAGGCCAGCTTCTAGAATAGGGCCTGGTGCATAATAGGCACTTAAAATACTTGGTGAATGAATGAATAAATGAATGAACATGAAACATAGAAAAATGTTGTCAATATTAGGAAACTTAATCCAGGCTATGAAGTGAGAAATAATACATCACAGCCTAGATAAAAAGTAAATTTCTCGTTTTCTCCATCCTATCAGTATTGCACTTAATTCCTTTTATCTATAAACATGTGGATTGAGGATATATTCTCGGGCATTTATGGTGACTTGGAAACCATATCACTCTTATGATTGTCCCCTGAGCAATACCTTAGCCCACACACAAGATAACAATAGGGTCAAGAAATTACATTATTGACTTGTCCTGCAACCTTTGTCTTCCAGCACAACAATTAAATTTGGACTTCTTTCTCACATTATTTATGGATGTCTGTTCCTTTTCTAAAACTATAAACTGCTTGAGATGCAACTGCTAACAACCTCAGTCATGGCAATTTTTTGTTTTGTTTTATTCTTTAATTTTTGTGTATGCCCAAGTCTGTGACTAGAGCAAGCATGAAACATGTCATGGGAACAATGAACAAATGATCTTTATCATAGTAGTAATAATAATAGCTAGTGTCTATTCAATGTTACTATGCATTCTTTTATGTAATCCCTAAGACCTTATTCATTCTATTATTCTTTTACTGATGAAGTAACTAAGACTTAACAGAGTAATGAGATTCTCCCAAGGTCCCATGACTAACAAACTGCAGATCTGGAAATCAAACACAAAGAAACTAGCTTCAGTCAGGCTCATTGGCTCATACTGGTAATCCCAGCACTTTGGGAGGCCAAGGCAGGCAGATTGCTTGAGCCCAGTAGTTCAAGACCGGCCAGCGCAACATGGCAAAACCCTGTCTCTACAAAAAGCACAAAAACTAGCCAGGAGTGGTGGCACAGTTCTGTAGTCCTAGCTACTTGGGAGGCTGAGGTGGGATAATTGCTTGACCCCAGCAGGTTGAGGCTGCAGTGAGCCATGCTGGGTGACAGAGCCAGACCCTGTCTCAAAAAGCAAAACAAAACAAAACAAAAAACAGAGAGAGAGACTTGCTTCAAAGTCCACCCATAACTAATAGGCTATGTATTAGTCTGTCCTCATGCTACTGATAAAGACATACCTGAGACTGAGTAATTTATAAAGGAAACAGGTGAAATGGACTCACAGTTCCACATGGCTGGAGAGGCCTCACAATCATGGAGGAAGGTAATGAGAAGAAAAGTTACATCTTACATGGCAGCAGGCAGGGAAGAACTTGTGTAGGGGAACTCCCATTTATACTTATTCACTACCACAAGAACAGTACAGGGGAAAGCATCCCCATGATTCAATTATCTCCACCTGGCCCCACCCTTGACACGTGGGGATTATTACAATTCAAGGTGAGATTTGAGTGGGGACACAGCCAAACCATATCAGGCTACGTTGCCAGATGCAAATGTTAGCTTCTTCTATCTCTGCATTTAATTTTGTGTATTTAAGCAGACAATGATGCTATGTAATAATAATATGTTATGTTATATTGTATATCATGTATAAGATGCAGTATATGCATTTTATATAAATATATAACTGATGCTTCCTGAGTTCCCCATCCTGGCTGGTTCTGAGTTCTTCCTAATTAGGTAAAATCACTGAACATAGGGTTTTGCATCATGTTGAAGCTCTCCTGAATAACTTTTGTCACAACTGTCACTGTGAATTTGTTTGAGTACTTGATAATATCTTTCTCCCTTATCTATAACATAAATGCCATGAGGAAGGCATCTGTTTTCATTTCATTTCTATCCCTAATGAGAATACAATATTTTGCCCACAGTTGGCACCTGACAAACACTTGTTGCATGAATGAGTGAATAAATGAATGGTTGAATCTACAAGATCAAAACAAGTGGAACTTTAGATCTTATCCCTATTTTCTCCTATAAGAATATTTCTCAGAATTTGAGTGCCTTTGCCCTCCCTGCACCTTTGCTGTGATGAAGGAAGGGTTGCAGTGAGAAATCTTAAGACAATTTTGGCATTAGAGAAGGCATCAGCTCTCCCATTTCAGTCATGATGGTTCTTCTCATCTCAATTTCCCCCAAACTTGCTTATTGATACAAGGATATAGGTGGTATATAGTGTTCTTTATGTTTACCTTATAAAATTTATATAAGTTTAGGGGTGTAAGTGCAGTTTTGTTACATGGATATATTGCTGATGAAGTCCGAGCGTCTAGTGGAACCATCACTCGAATAACGTACACAACACCTGTTTTGCGGTTACTCATCCCTCATCCTGCTCCTACTTTCCCACTCATCTGAGTCTTCTATGTCTATTATTCCACTCTCTATGTCCATGTGTACACATTATTTAGCTCTCACTGATAAGTGTGAATGTGGAGTGTTTGACTTTCTGTTTCTGAGTTATTTTACTTAAGATAATAGCCTATGATTCCATCCTTGTTGCTGCAAAAGACATCATTTCATTCTTTCTATGGCTAAAATTATTCCGTGGTGTATATTTACATTTTCTTTATCCAATCATCTGTTAATGGACGCTTAGGTTGATTCTACATCTTTGCTATTGTGAATTATGCTGCGATAAATGTCTAAGTGCAGGTATCTCTTTTATATGATTTCCTTTCGGTAGAAACCCATTGTTTACCTTTTAAAAATAACTTTATTAAAGTAAAATTAACATGCAAAAGGCTGTCCATGTGTAAAGCATACAATGAGGTGTTTTGACATATGTCTATGTCACAATCCATGTAACTGTCACCAAAATTATTTATTGAATGTACTCATCACCCAAAAATTTCCTCCTGCCCCTTTGTAAACTCTCTTCCCACTACTTCCTACCCCATCCCCAGGCAACCACTGATCTGCTTCCCACCATTACAAATTAGTTTGCATTTTCTTTCACTCAATATAATCATTTTGAGATTTTTCAATGTTATATATAATAATAATTCATTCTTTTTATCACTAAACGGTATTCAATTGTTTGTGCATTCATCTGTTGATGGACAATTAGTTTGTTTCCAGTTTCAGCTATTACAAATAAAACTTCTATAAATATTTATGCACAAGTCTTTGTTTGGAAATATGCTTTCATTTCTTTTGGGTAAATATCTAGGACTTAAATGGCTAGTATAGACTGTAAGTCTATTTAAGAAATTTCTAAGCTGTTTTCTAATGTGGTTGGACCATTGTTTAAAATCTTAACATTTTAAAATCTTTCAATATTTTACTTTAAATGGTGCTTTTCCAAGATTTACTCTACCCAACTTCTAATATTAGTCTATCATATACTAAAGAAAGATAAAAATGTGTTTTATTTAACCATATAATTAAGTAGTTTTAAATTCCCAAACAAAAGTTTGATGGAACACATTCAAATTATTGTGGAACAGGTGTTTTAGTATCTTTGAATTGTCCAGTCACCATAATTATCCACTTTACCATCCATGTTGAAGCAATCTTCAATATTAAATGATATAGAAGCACTCTGCATAAATTTGGCAGCAAAAAAATATAACACATCTCGGTGAGATCATTTATTTAATTTGGTAAATCAACAATGTATGAGGATTGTCGGATGAATTTAATTGCAGTACGTAGAGGAAAATTGAGTAAGAGCTTTAAAGAATCAAAATTATTGGATACATTTAATGACTTGCAATCTAGCTGTTTCACTTCTACGGTCAGGAGGTAGAAAACATATCTCAAGAAGAATTTTAAAGCAAACTCTAAAAACACACTGTGAAGACACATGTAGATGATAAAGCTACTGAAATTCAGACAGAATCAAAGCAGATCTCATCGCTGTCCCCAACTGATAGAAAATATAAAATTAAAAATACTCTGTCACAAGGATAAAAAACCAAACACCACATCTTCTCACTCATAGGTGGGAATTGAACAATGAGAACGCATGAACACAGGAAGGGGAACATCACACACCGGGGCCTGTTGTGAGGTAGGGGTAGAGGGGAGGGATAGCATTAGGAGATATACCTAATGTTAATGATGAGTTAATGGGCGCAGCACACCAACATGGCACATGTATACATATGTAACAAACCTGCACGTTGTGCACATGTACCCTGAAACTTAAAGTATAATATAAAAAAATTAATAGATTATTTTTACCAAGAGAATACAATAAGCGTCCATGAGTCTATGCCATAAAGAAATGGATGAATGAATGAATGAATGAATGGGAGATAACAGCTCTCCCAGTGAATAAATGTAGAAAGAAGATGGAAATCTGAATTCACCAATAGAATACCACAGTAATAATTGTTGCAGGCAAGATGTACCAATGAAAACCAAAATTCATGGGTAAAACTTTGAGGAGAAAGATTATATGTGCCTAGTGCAAAATTATCACCCTCAAGATATCCATTAATTGCTAAAGGAAAAATAGTAATTTTAAAAAATGGAAACACCTGGAAGATGCCATCTCAGCCAAGTGATCAAGATTAATATCACCAGTAATAAGACATATTGACATCCCACACTACCTGATTTGATACACTAAGAAGGGCTTATCATTTCTGTGGTACTCTTGGTCAACAATGCACAAGTAACATTTATTCATTGAAACACATTAGGCAGATCCAAACTGCAGGACATTCTTCAAAACAGCTGTACTCTTCAAAAGTGTCAGGTCCTGGAAGACAAAGAGATACTGAGGAACCATCACAGAGCGGGAGAGGACATGGAGTCATAAAAACTAACTGTGATGTGGAATCCTACATTGGATCATGGACCAGAAAGAGAACACTGATGGGAAGACTGATGAAATCTGAGTAAGTCTGTAGTTTGGTTTAAAGAATAATAATAATAACAATAATAGTTTAGTTTCTGGCTCCTTAATAAAATTCCCCTAGTTACTGTAATGTCTAAAAATGAAGCCCCCGTGGTGGGCTACTGTGACTATTCACTGCATTTGAGAATAAAGAATAATTAAGGAAAAAAAATACTCTGTCAACTTAGGCAATATAGTGAGACTCTATCTGTACAAAAAAAATTTAAAAAGATAATAAGCAGGATGTAGTGGTGGCACCTGTGGTCCCAGATACACAGGAGACTGAGATGGGAGGATCACTTGAGCTCGGGCGGCTGAGGTGAGCTATTATTGCATCACTGCACTCCACCTGGGTGACAGAGCAAGACCCTGTTTCAAAATATAAAAAATAAAGAAACACTAAGGTCAATAGGTCTACAATTCTTCTGGCAATGAGTCATCTCACTTGCAAAATCGGTTTGTGGACTTGGCAGGAGTCCAGTTCAGGTTGTTCATTGTTTTTCTTGTTTTAGGGGGGTCACTGCCAAAAAATGGGCAATGAAAAGAGTTAAGGTCGAAAGAGTTGCATCTTCAAAGCAAGGAAGCTACTCTTCAGAGAATAATTTTCTGGAAAATTGAAAAAAAAAATGTCTAAAGATACACAAGATTTTAGTGTTTTTTTATTCCCTGTGAAAGAAGCTATTGAGAGCAAAACAAAATGAAAGAGAGCCTTTGCTTCTTGAGGTGAAAGAAGACAGTTCTTGGAAAGAGGAGGCAGTGTAATTCCCGGCAACACCTCCGGTTTGGTCACCATTTAATGAAGAACACAGAGCCTGTTGACTACAGACCCCAGGTATAAACTGTGTTCATTTCCAGCTTTGTTAGCACCTTTGGCAAGAGTACATTCATATAACGACATTACTGGATAATGCATTTGAACAAGAAAGTAATGGTGGAAAAAAACAACTGGACAAGGTGAACAAGACTTGCCCACATGTAAATGATTCTGGGAAATAACATTAACAGCTTCATATTTTAAATAGCAGTCATTTTAATATTTTTAAAGTCTATGATAAGTATCACACTTGAAATCCCAGCACTTTGGGAGGCTCAGGTGGGCTGATCGCAGGGGAAACCCTGTCTCTACAAAAAATACAGAATAAATTATTGGGGTTTGGTGGGATGTGCCTGTAGTCTCAGGTACTCAGGAGGCTGAGGTGGGAGGATCACTTGAGCCCAGGAGGCCGAGGTTGCTGTGATCCAAGATTGCACCACTGCACTCCAGCCTGGGCAACAGAGTGAGACTCTGTCTCAAAAATAAATAAATAAATAAAGTGTATTTATTACCCATACGTTTTATTTTATTTTAAAGTGTATGGTTAAACTTTAAAATAAAACGTATGGGTAATAAATCAATTTTGTAAGGACACCCATAATTTGAAAAAGCAAACTGCTATACACACATAGCCTTAATTGAAATTTTCATAAAATGCATTCTTTGAATAACAGCATCAATTTTGGTAAGTGGCAAATATTAAAGAAATAGAAGTTAGCCAATAACCAAAAAAGGAAAAGACATGAGTGATGCCTGGAAATGACAGCAAAAGCTGTTGAAGATGTAAAATGTTTTTAATGCATAATCTTAGTTTTTATGCAAAGCCGTACATAAAAGTTCATACAGGATTAAACATGTGTAACAGTATATTTGTTTCTATGTGTGTGTGCATATATATACATATATGCATCCATGCTACACATATATAATTCCAACCTCAGTTTCACCAAACTGTCCTCATCCATGATGAGAAGGAAACTGTAAGATGAAGTTGTAATCATGGAGATTAACAGTATGTTTTCACCCTGTTTTTACCTCCCCTTAATATCCTGACATAGCTTTTGGTTTCACTCTACTCTTTGACCTTTGGATTTCTGAACTTTATTTTACCTTTTTTGTTTGTTGGTTTTCTTGGAAGGGTTTTAACCTACTGGGGCCATTGTCATTTACAGGAAGCTACAGGAAGCATGTGTGTCTGCCTCTGTGTGTGGGAGAAGGGGACAAGCTGCCGCGTTAGAATAGAGAGGAGGAGGCAAGGGAATGGGTATTTTGGACGTTGCCTGCATGCTAAGCCCAGGGGCAGAATGGACTTAATTACTTAAATATCTATCTCTAAAATTCTACTTAAAACATTTAAAAGCACAGATGTTGTTTCTTTCTAGAGTTACCATTTGACCTGAACTTTCTACTGTGCCTAGTAAAATAGAAAAGGCCTAAATGTAACTTTAGGATTCAAATAGTAAGGATATTCATCTTTAATATTTTACTGCTCCTAAAAATGACACATTTTCTACCAAAAGTAGCTTCTTGTTTGGAATGAAAAAATTTTCTTTGCTATTTGTGTGTGTGTGTGTGTTTATTTCACTTTTTTTCTCTAACAAATATTTTGAAAGTCAAAGAGAGGGATTTTCATTTTAGATGATGATTAACCCATTGTGAGAGAAGGCTTGACAGTTCAAAGACAATTTGTCACCATGGGTTGAGGTTGAGTTACAGATTCTCTGGGCCCCAATTCGCATCCTTGATCTACCTCATCTGTTTCATCTCTTTGCCTTGACTCACCATAAAACGAGTCCTTGATAAATTTGGAGTCAATGAAGGCGACTGCTTAGTTTAATGTGTCAAGAGAAATTCCTGATTTCCATTCCAGACCACTTGTGGAGCTGTTGCCCTTCTCTTGCAGTATAACTTTCCGACTTACACAAAAGTGGCTATCATGCTACGGATTGCTGACTCTACAATATAGCATTAATTTTAAAGTGGAATATCCTATGACACTGCTTTCAACAGTCAGTATTATTTGATGTTATCTTTTAGTCTTCCAGTATAAAAAGACAGTAAGAACCTGGCTCTACCTGGAGTTAATAACTAAAAATTCAATATACTCTTGCAAGATATAAATGTGTTAGTCTTTCTGAGAAAAATCAAACTAATTTAAGAACTCCCCTCATACTGAGAACAGTTCACAGAAATTTACAGCTGCTTCTTTCCATGAGATAGGATCTCCTGCTTCAGTGTATGTGCTGAAAGCCAATTAAAACATTATGTACCTTGAGGATATTAATATGAAGCAAAAAAAAATGACTGATGGAAAGGTCAAAGTAGACTTAGCAAAGCAAAAGCAATGTCCAATAAAGAATAACCTGTAGACCTCCTACAACTCACCAACTTCCTAAAATTTATTATATAAATGTGGACAATGATAGCTGGGCTTTTTTCCAACTCTTAAGTTTCTGGACAGTCAATTCCTTTATATGAGCAAAGTTCTTGGGAGACAAACTCTATTCTATAGTCCCACTAGGACAATGACTCCAGGTATCTTGCTTCAGTAAGGACGCCAGACTCAGAGCCTATTGGAATGGCCAGTATGGCAGGGCAAAGAGTGTTCTATCACTAACTGGAGTAGAATGAATTCAGATTCTAGGTAAGAGTTTTCGGTAGCCACAGAAGGCATTGGCATTCTTAAACAAATTAAATGTGTCGACATTCAGTCTTCCTTGAAATAATTGAAAATTTATATGATCCATGATTATTGTTTTGTTTTTTTATGAAGTCCTCCACATTAGCACATGAACCTTTGGAAAATAACCACATAGACTTAAGCAATCAGTGCTTTGTTAACACAGCTGAAAACAGTGGGTGGGCCATTTTTTTTCAGGTGAGAAAAAGCAGGCTGAGAACTGAACAGCTCTAGTCGCTTCTGTTTGTTTGAGGATCTTATCCCCAGGGCTGTGTTCTCTTGGCTGGGCATACCTGTTGATCACACTGCTTAACTGTAATTATTCCAGACAGCTTTTTGGCTCACGTTGTTGTTTCATAGGCTTCATAAATCATACAAATTATTACTGCAATAGAAAACTATAATTATCCACAAACCCTGACGTGCCAAAATGTGTATTAATTAGATAAGGTAATAAATACTTTACTGCACATGGCTATAATCATTACTTCAAAAGTGACATCTATACATATGCCATCTTGATATTCTGCAGCAAATGATTCAATATAATGTTCAGTTCATAACAGAATTGTTATCTAATTTGATTAATTAGTTAATGCTTTTCCAAGGTGTCTTAAGTATGAAAAATGATGTAGAATTGTTAAGTTTCAAGCTTAATGTTATGATCACATGAGATGCAAACTATAATTTGTAGAGAAATTTCTTATGGGGATAATTTATTAAAGTGTATATTTTTCTTAGTTCTAAATTTGGGTTAACATAGGAAGTTTCAAGAATAATGATCACTTTTAAAATTTTGCTCATCCCATTGCTCTAAGAGTTTAAAATAATTAATTCTTTATTTCAAAAAATAATGAAACTTTATATTTGGTAGAAATAAGCATAATGCTCTGAAATGTATACTTTCTATGCACTAATCAAGCCTTGCATTTCAATGTAGAAAGAAATTCCAAGAGTAGACTTGAAAGAACATACTAAGTTAGTGTGCTCTCATATAAATATTCAGTACATAATACATTGTTCTTACATCTTTAGAAAGATGTGTAACTTCAGAATTATAAGATAATATGGAGTAGAGCACTGCAACTACATTCAAGACCCTATGATGTCCCCATATATTCAACCAAACCTATTGATTTTCAAATCAGTTTTTTTAATATATGCAGAAGAACTGGATCTTATTTTTGATGCTATAAATATTGTATATATAGCAACAGTTCTATTTGTATTTCAACTGATACACCTGAAACAATGCATTCAAGCAAAAGTTTTGTCCTGAAGAATAAGAAAAAACATTAAATTTCATAGAGATGAGAGATAAGTCAACTAAACTACTACTGGATTAAATATGTTCCAGAAAACATTAATACTGGTGCATTTTATTTGAGTAGAGGTTCTTAAGGGACCTTTAATATGAAGAAATAAAATATAAGTGCTTCATATTTGCCTATTTAGATGATTATCTCCATGAGTCATTTAAAAATAAATTCAAAGACAATTGATTCACATGTCCTCATTTTGCCAATATTGGGAAATGATTAGGGAGTGTCATGAAAAGGAAATCATGTTGAAGATAACATATTAGCTATTCCACTGCCAAGTCCTTTCAAAAATAATGAAAAAGATTCTGTAATGGAGACAGTAGAAATAGAACAACTGTGCAACAATTTTTCTGCAACTAATCTGCTTCTCAACGTCTAACATCATGCCTAGCATATATTAAGCATCCATTAACTATGGGTTGAATAAATACATGTGATCACATAAAATTTATCCAGGAGGTGAGGAGTTAATTAAATGACATTGTACTTTATCAAGTAATAATATCACTATAACAGATGACTTCGGTGACATGAGAATAATTCAAAGATGCTGCTAATTCAGAATGAAAAACAGTACCATAAAATAGGGAAAGAATGAGGAAGGAAGCATTTAAAGAAAATTTTGCTTTAAACACTCAAAATCTAGCTGATATCGTGGGGATTCATTTGTCCAAAATCTTTTAGTACATCACTGAAAAGGCAGAACACTAGTAATAAAAGATTCGAAACTGTGCAAATGTTATATCCCAATATGTTAGCATATTCCATATATGGAATTATCTATAAATATAGAAAGAAAATTTGCAAATCCTTAGTTTATTGGGCATTTTGTAAAAAAGAAGATATAGGAATTTTAGAACATGAGCCAATTCTAAGTTAGCATTTTTCTACTTAGACTATCTTGTGGTCAGTATCATGCTGGCTGTTGTAGAATGGTGCAATCCAAAAGAAATCCATTAATAAAAAACACTATTGATAATTGCAGCTTCTGTTTCTGTAAATAAGTCATATTAGGTTATTTACAACAATCTTCCTACTGAAAACTAAAAAGGATACTAGATAATTTTTTAATTTAATTTAATTTTAATTTTAATTTCCGAGATACAAGTGCAGGTTTGCTACATAGGTAAACGTGTGCCCTGGTGGTTTGCTGCACCTATCAACCCATCACCCAGGTACTAAGCCTTGAATGCATCAGCGATTTATCCTAATGCTCTCCCTCCCCCTGCGCCCCCAACAAGCCCCAGCATGTGTTGTTTCCCTCCCTGTGTCCATGTGTTCTCATTGCTCAGTTTCCGCTTATGAGAGAACATACAGTGTTTGGTTTTCTGTTCCCGTGTTAGTTTGCCGAGGATAATGGCATAAATGTTCTTCAGAAGCGTCAGAGAGCCATTAGATTAGTTAAGAAATAACCAGGCCAGAATCTTAGAGTGGTAACCAGAGGAGTAAGTGGCATTCTGAGGACACAGGTTAATTCAGAAAAACTTGAACTTCAGGGCAAGAGAGACAGAGACCAAGTCTCTGCATCTATCCAATGTGTACCATCCATTGGGAGGCATCCATCCTACCTTAAGCAGGGCTCTGAAAGAACTACAACTTCAGGGAAAAACTAAAGGTGCACAGAAGTAAGCCAGCCTCGTCATGCTTGGAGAACTACAAGTTTTCTTGCAGCTGAGTCGAACAGGAGAAAAGGAGGGAATCATCGTATATTGATTCTATCTAAGATAGACTCATCTTTTGTTGTCACATGTCAAAGTTATGACATTGCAAATCACATCTGGAAATCTCAACATAGAACTGATTTTACACTTTTCAGTACTCCTATTTACTTTCCCAGGAAAAAATAATTGATTCAACCTGTCAATCAACCACTTGCTCCGTAGATAGCCATAAAATGCCTTTTCTGCAAAGTACTATGGGGCACAAAAAATTGGAGAGTACCTTCTCATCTTCTCACATTGATCTCTCATTTTCCAGCATTTAAGCCCAATTGTTTCAGGGTATGACAAGACTTCAAATAACATATACATTAAGCAAATTTTCCTAGTTTCATGGGATTAATCTTATTTACTGTTAGGAATCACCTGGATTCTCAGGTCCCCATTTCACAAATGCCATACCTTCTGTCCATTAGGTTAGGCATTTGTGGGGATTTATGGAGAATCCAGATATAATAAAATCCATGTAATTTAGGCAGCCCAAGAAATAGTGACGTATTTATTGTGAAGAAGTAGTAGAGGGACTGGCCAGAATTTGGGTTTACAATGAAACAAATACCTTTATTATAAGCTCAATATGAGACTCAAGAAACTGTAATAAGTGGAATTTCAAAATCTAAAAGATCAAAGATTTTATATTAATATAAACATAAATTTCATCATTAAATATGTATGTATTCAGCACCTAATTTGCCTCAAACACACCGCTAGACAACCCAGTAATTAATAGAGAAGACAAGGATAAGTTTTATTCCCAAACATAATTGCCTATTCAAAAGAGGTTTATGTAGTAGACATTTGTCATTCAGCCTCGTAGTTAATTATTGAGACAATTTTATGTTTAAACTAAACAATTATGAATCATGTGCCTATTTTTGTTCATCATTATAACCTCTATACTTACATAATATTTGGTGCTTAGATAATAATCAATGTTTGATGAATGAGTGAATGCATTAAATAATAAAGGAATAAAAATAAAGCCTCTTTCAGATAATGGCACTCACCTATAAACCTTTGGAAACCCTTATATTCTATTGGAGGATTAATGAAAAAGAATATTGTAGTTACTTAAATTCCATCTGATGATGGCCGATATTGTGGTTCTTTATGTTTATTATGTTAATTCTAAATGATTATCTATTTCATAATGCCATACCTGGTAATTGCTGAAATGATTTATGATTTCTGATTAAGCTTATCTATTTGGAAGGGTTAAAAGAAAAACAGCATGAGACCATGAAAATAAAAAAGAAGAAAGACATAGTTTGTCATTCAGTTTTATGTAAGTTGAATGGTTTATAGTGAGAAACTGTTGGATGCAATTTCAGTAAGCAAGGATTTTGTGGAGAGATTAGATCAGTTACAAATTGCTAAATCTGATGGCTTAGATAAAAGTTTTACCAGAGGCTTTAAAAGAGGTAGAACATGTTTTGGGGAGAAGCAATTGCCTTCTGGAGAATGCACTTTTATCTATCTATCTATCTATCTATAGATGTATATATATAATTTTTATTATACTTTATTTTATTATAATTTTTATTATACTTTAAGTTCTTGGATACATGTGCAGAACGTGCAGATTTGTTACATAGGTATACGCGTGCCATGGTGGTTTACTGTACCCATAATCCCGTCATCTACATCAGGTATTTCTCCTAATGCTATCCCTCCCCTAGCCCCCCACCCCCTGACAGGCCCCAGTGTGTGACACAGGCCCTCCCTGTGTCCATGTGTTCTCATTGTTCAACTCCCACTTATGAGCGAGAACATGCGGTGTTTGGATTTCTGTTCCTGTGTCAGTTTGCTGAGAATGATGGCTTCCAGCTTCATCCATGTCCCTGCAAAGGACATGAACTCATTCTTTTTTCTGGCTGCATAGTATTCCATGGTGTGTATGTGCCACATTTTCTTTATCCAGTCTATCATTGATAGGCATTTTGGTTGCCATAGTATATATTTTTAACAGCAAATTAAACGTAGACAGATTGTGTAACTCGATCCGAAATTAGAAGAAAATGATTGAATCTTCAGCTAGGACAGACAAATCATCTTTATATGTGTATAATGCATAAATACATAGATAGATATAGGTAAATATCCTGTGTGTTCCTTTTTTAAGTACATCCCTGCTATGCTAGATCACTAATATACAAAAGATCTAGCATATAAAAGGCCTAACATTTTTGTTTGATTTTGTTTTTCTTCGTCTTTTCTGTTCTTGGCTTGGAAATAATCTTGAGGTGATCTCTCACCTCATCCATTAAACCGTGTGGGGATAACAGGAAGGAGTACATGTCTTTAAATCTCTCTGAACACTTCAAGCATTCAACGGCATTGAGTCCAGTTTGAAAATTTTTCAAAATGTTAAATGCAGTCACATTTTGAAAAGACAACCTCTCCTTGACTCCTTATTGATTTGTGGGTGTGTATGTCTGTATGTCTGCGTGTATGTGTGTTGTCTGATGATTGGAGAAGCTGGAAAAAGATTGCAAGAAAAGTCCAAAACCCATTTTTTCCTGAAGATCGGCCAAATAAGAAGTCATTAAAATTGGGCAGTTGATCCTCAACTCCTAAGAATGCTCAAATCTTCCTAAAATTGTGCACAACTTTACATTGCACTCTTGAGCTTCGGTTTGGGCAGTTAAAATGCATTTATTATCATGAAAAATACCATTAATCTTTACTTTTAGAAAGCTTTTTAAAAATTATGTTGTTATAAGAGATGCTTTGAGGCTTTTAATCTATTGAACTAAAAAGATCAAAGACAACTAATTCAGACTTTTAGAGAATTTCAACTGTGATTAAAATTCAAGAAAAATATATTAAATATATAGTATTAAATGTCTAAGGAGACTTGAGATCATTTTCTGGCTGAAGCCCTTGGGCCAATTCCTAAAGCCCTATCGTGCCATGTTTGATTTTATGATATGTCCATAGCCTAGTATGTGGCTTACACACACTCAAAATCAATATCAATCACATCTGTGCACATGGTCATATTCAAAGTACTACTGGGAAATGTAGATATTCCTAAAGAAAAAGAATGCAAATTTTGTCTTTAGAAAAACACTAAAGGTGTTTCACAGTATCTTCCAAAGCTTCTGAGTCAAGGACAAACAAGGTTAAGTGACATACCCATATCACTGAGCACAGGATTTAATTGTGGTGGTGATACTGATAGTAACAATATTAAAACCAACTACATTTTTCCCCAAGGGTTTTTTCTTTTCCTTCTTACTCTTCAGTTTTTAAAGTCATTAAAAGGTAAAACTAAGGTGCAGAAAACCAAAACTTTAAGTCCAGATGGTCTGTTTCATTTTGGAATGAGTTATCCAATCCTTAGGCTTGATTTTTCTCATGTGAAAAATCTCTTCTTAGGCTAAGATATGATGTCACTACCTCAGTTTGAGTTTTTCACAGAATTAAATTAGAAATGGAAGGAACTAATTTATTTAAGTCATCAGCTCATTCTGTAGACCATTGGTATTAGCTATGCAAAAATAGCAAAATATGCTATTTCGATTCACAACATGCCTGTTTTACAGGAGTGGCTGAATATCCCGGAGATGTCCAATGAACTCTTTGGTGGAAAGGGATATGGCAGTCACCCAAATAGGAATCAGAGTGATTTTAATGCTTCAATTTCCAGTTTCTTTCAACATATGATGCATTTCCACTCCTGCTGCACTGGGGCTGTTGGCCACAACAAGTAAGCATGAGAAGCCAGAGCTCAGATTGCCAAGGAAAAGTTGAGACAAATAAAGTTCATTGAGATAGAGTGTGTCTATAGTTGCAGCAACAAGGCCTGTACTTGGGAGGGAGTCAGGGAACCCAGGTAAATACAAGCAAACCAGAATCAAAGCAGGCCATTCAGTTACATCATACCAATGAGCTGCCAGAGCATATAAGACAATTTCTGGCTTAGCCATGAAGCTTCTTATATGCTTCTTGCTGAAACAAGAACCAGTTGCAAGAATTGTTCTGCAGTTGAGTGCAGAAAATCCACATTGCAGAGGTGTTAAGAGGATTAATCGAGTTTGAGTAAATGATGTGGGTTTATATCTAGGTGAGAGAATGACAATGTGTCACTCCCCTTGTGTGTTTTACAAAGGATCATCAGAAGCACGCTGATCTCACAAGTTAAGTCTGTGGGGCTAAAGGACTGTCTTTGAAAGTACTTTGTAGCATGGCTATTTCTCCCATTAAATTTGAAGGGTATTCCAGAACAGCTCCATACTGGGCTGTACTTATGCTCTATGTATCTTCTCAAAAGAGAATTCAGCTAGGAGAATCCCCACCTGCAGACGACGTTTCTGCTCCCTGAGTTGGTGGTGAGCCTTCCTTAGAACTGGGAGGCTGAGCCGAGTTAGTCCCAGTGGGGAGTCACTTTGCCAGTTACACTGTCTCAGTCTCTAACCATTTCCAATCTAGGTAGTTGCAAACAGAAAAAGTTGAACTTTTGCAAAATCAGCAGGAGAGAGTCCCACCTAAGGGTGAGGCAAATTGAAATTAAGATTGTGAAATAGATTGGGCATCAATCAGAAATGTTTTTAAAGAGAAAGTGTGAATAAGGAAGACTTGAGGCTAGAGGACGCTTCATTTGTGTCAGACTCCTTTGGCAAGAGCTGCTACGTGTTCCAAAAATCAGGTCATGGGAGTTGGCAGTGGTGTCTCATATAGAATAAAGTTTGGGAGATATAGTGCCCTCAGAAACAGGAAGAATATTTATAGACATAATAGGAACTAATAATTTGATCTGTGCTTGATAAATTACCTTCCATCAAAGAGTTCAAATATCCATCATAATAATGATTTTTTTTAACTCATTCTTGGGAAGTAAAGGAAGACCCAATATTATTATGTATAATAACAACAATATTGTTATACAGCAATATTATATATTAATAATATATAATATGATACCTTTATTATATAATATTATATATTGTTAATAATAATGTTTTTAAGGAGAAAGAAATCAAGTTCAAAGTGATTTAGGAATTTACTCACACTTACACAATGAATCAAGGGCTAGCCAGGCTCAGCCGGTTCAGAGTTTGGTGCTGTGGCTAGAGAGAAAGAATCTCATTGCTGGGAAAAAAAAAAGTCCCCCAGAGTTAAAATGATGTTCATTTTTCTAATCTCTGTGCCTCTAATCTATGCATCCACTTATCTTTAATATGGCTTTTTAAATTTGTCATTTTACATAGTTGAAAATATCTTGAAAATATCTCTTTAAAACTCTGCTTATAATCAATGATCTGGGATACAGTGATAGAGTTAGAAAATCATATGCTAAAATATGCTTATAAATATGC